>NC_054374.1:116845700-116955700 GCF_017654675.1 Xenopus laevis | reverse complement strand
ACCTAAAATGTTTCCTCTTGCTTCCTGTTGAAAATGCAGCATTGGTAATATGTAGATGGATGTAAATTGTAGATGGGGGTCCTGTGAGTGACCTTTTTCCTTTTTTTTTTTTTTTTTGAAATACATACAGCCACTCTGGATCCATTATAATGTACCAAAAACATAGATGAGCTACACATTCAAACAAAGGGACCAACAGGAATTTATAGTAATGTTTCAGTTGGATTGATTTTACATATTATTTTGCCTTTTGTTTTGCTGTTCTGTGCTATGATATTTTTTCATTTAACGCTGGTATATGAAAAATGTTTCCCAGCGTTAAAACATTTAACGCTGGTAATAAAAAAAATGAAGTCAAAGGTGATACATATAAAGTTTCTTTATAAGTACCCGAAATCTGTCAAGTTTTGATATAGTATTTAAATTTAAATATCCCTAATCGTACACTATTTTAGGTATAAAACGTCATACTAATCAGTCATTTTTGTTCCCTTACATTTAGCTGGTCGATGGAGGAGTCTCTTTTCCACTCCTGTATCCATGTCATTTCCTTACAGTCCTGTTGCGAGACTCACTCCATATTGCAACACTCCCAGCGTCCTTAAAAACACAACTAAAGCAATACTAACACCCGAAAAAACAGGTAATCTTTACAGATTATTTATTCCAAAATTATTTTTAAACATTTAATTTTTTTACATTTTTCTTGAATTCCTCTTGATATGTATGATGAGTGTATGGTGAACTTGGAAGTGTTTTTGTGACTATAAAATGTTAATAAATGTGTCCTATGTAGTAGATGATATTCCCATTGTGGATTGTGGTTAGGACAGCCATGTTTTTTGGAGCCAAAAGGCTTTAGTTACCACTGGTATATTGAAGTTTCGAAGTGATAACTATGTTCTAGTTATGTAATGATATTTAATGGCTGCACAGTTCTGCAAGACTACAGACAGTCTATTGTAGCTTGTGAGAATGTGGTGTAACATATCGACTGAAAGTTTGTTTCCAATCTGTAAATCTCTAATTTAAAAAAAATGCAGTCATTGTTTAGTTCCATTTTGTATGTGTGTTATCCTGTGTTGCTGGAACAAACCAGGGACAGGCAGTCCTTCTAGCTCCAAAAACTTACAATGACTCTAACAGCTCAGCTGAAGTAGTGATGTTGTGTAGTTTTGCAACATCTGGAATGCTGAAGGTTGCCTATTCTTGGAACTCGCAGAATTACAGTACATCACAAGCTTTTTGAGATTGCGCCTTTTCCAACTGTGTTTATCTAAAAGACTTCTACAAAATAGAAATATATTCTGTGAAGCCAATTTCAGAGTAATATTAACACTGGGTAACAAAATTAGGTTTTGCCATAATAACCATGATAACACACGCATTTTAATATGCATTTTCTGCCTTTTTGCCCACTTGAACTTAACAGGAAATTATTTGCTGAATAAAAATCTGTTTATAAAAATGATAAACAGGTTACAGGTTCGATTACTTTTGATGCATCTTTTTTTTAAAACTGATGGTATCACATGTTAAAACTAACCGTTAAACTGAATTTAATGATGTCAAGAATCACTTAAAGAAACAACAAATCAAGTTTGAAGCACCTAAAAATCTGTTTATTACTCATGTTAAACACTTCATAAATAAAACCCTGAAAACCAAACACTTTTATTTCTACAAACATGGTCATAAGAAACACAAATTACTCAGAAAAATTGCCATAGATAATTATGTTAGATTCACCGAACCAGTGGCACTCAGCATAGAATCACTCACTGACACCTTTACACTTATTATTTCATGTTTTTGTTTTTGCTCTGAGAGCAATTGTTTTATGTGTTTTTTAGCTGAGGAAAGTGCCGCTGAAGATAATTGTTCATTTTTAGACATGAAAGCAAATTTGTTATTTCTCTGCTTCATATATACAGGTATGTACTTATTGGATTATTCTTATGTTTGTTTTCCAGGTTACAACTTAAAGACTTCTCAACTGAGCCCCCAGTCTTCAGTAGACAGTGAACTGAGCACATCTGAACTAGAAGATGATTCCATCTCCATGGGATACAAACTGCAAGATCTCACAGATGTTCAGATCATGGCTAGATTACAGGAAGAAAGTAAGATTATATTTATAGTGCAATTTATTGTATTGTCATTTTTTAAACAAAGCCTTTTGACAAAGCGCGCGTATGGCAATCGAAACGCGCATCAGTATTTTAATCTGTTAGGCAGGGAGATGGAAGCATTGCCTATCTTGGTGAAAGGCGGAAGGGTGGAAAGGAGGAAGAGCCGAACGGCTAATGCGGGTGGATGTGGGTGGTCCTTGCGCAACATTCAATGTTAATTCACCATAGGCAGTACACAAGAATCTAGTGCTGCATACATCAGTGTACCACAAGCCTGCCAAGGGAGTATTGTGCATGAGAGGGGCTGGCAGATCTCTCATCTTGACTTTAGGAAGCTTAAAGGTATTCTGTCATGAATTTTATGGTGTAGTTTTCATTTTTAAATTATGCTGTTTACACTGCAAATAATTCACTCTGTCATGCAAAATTTCATTTCTGAACCAGCAAGTGTATTTTTTTTTAAAATTTATAATATTGGTGTGTAGGCAGCCATCTCAGGTTATTTTGCCTGGTCATGTGCTTTCAGAAAGAGCCAGCACTTTAGGATGGAACTGCTTTCTGGCAGGCTGTTGTTTCTCCTACTCAATGTAACTGAATGTGTCTCAGTGGGACTTGGCATTTTACTATTGAGTGCTGTTCTTAGATCTACCAGGGAGCTGTTGTCTTGTGTTAGGGAGCTGTTCTGCTGATGGGCTGCTGGGTGAGGGAAGGGAGGGGTTGATTTCACTCCAACTTGCAGTGCAGCAGTAAAGAGTGACTGAAGTTTATCAGAGCACAAATTACATGACTGGGGCAGTTGGGAAACTGAAAATATGTCTAGCCTCATGCCAGATTTCAAAATGAAATATAAAAAATCTGTTTGCTCTTTTGAGAAATGGATTTCAGTGCAGAATTCTGCTGGAGAAGCACTATTAACAATATTAATTTGAAAAAAAAAAAAAAATTTCCAATGGCATTATCCCTTTAATCAAGCCCAGTGCTGGGTTTTATACTGGCTTTTACATTATCTGAGCTTTTATGGGGTTCCGTTTAATGCTGGACTGGGGAGCACAGCTCCATTCTTCAAAAGCCCACCCCGGGAGGGTTTTCTATGTAGGATCCTTCTGGTTAGAGAGGCTGTCTGCATAGAAAAATGGGCAACTTTACCTTAAAATTTTGTATAAAACAATGAATTTGTAGGAATGTAAGACTTTTGGAAGAATTCCCTATTAAAGAGAAACTGGAATCATGCGGAAAGTATCTGCAGAACTAGTGTTAAGTAGGGTCAGAGTGTATGAGACCCATATATGGGGAACTAAACAGTTCTCTTCCCACATAAAATTATATTGTGTTTTATAGTGTGGTTTTTTGTGTGCTAACATTGAGATGGCATATGTTTTCATATTAATTGTCTCTTTTGACTTATTATGGGATTATGATTTTGATGAAATAAAACGGTTTTAGATCTCTTCAAATATAATGTAATGTTAACTTGCACTGGTAAAACAAAAATGTACCAATCACCTGTAAAAAAAAAATGAATTTGCTTAAGGATAATTGGTGCATTTTAAGAAATTACTGGATAGTCATGGCGGTAACCATTTGATTTTAATATTGCTCGGTAGGAAACATACACATTCAAATGTTTCATACATGATAGGGTTTCTTCACCTCTATACTGCTCCTTCTGTTCTCTGTGTGCCACAGCTTTCCATAATAATGTTGGCAATTTGCTTTTGGAAGAATAGAGTCATTCTGTAGTAAATAATGTAAGAACACCGTTACCATGGCATTTACTGGCCATGACAAAAGCCCATTCATTTATACTAAGCAATTTCCTATGTATTGCAGGCCTTAGACAAGACTTTGCAACTACCTCTACCTGCAGTTCAGTATCACGGCCTCGTCCCAGCTTTTCATTATATTCTGGGAAGAAACTATCATGCTCTAGTGATCAGGATTTCGATCGATATAGTGTTGAAGACGATGATGATGATTTTGACCATTTACCACCACCTCAGCCTCGACTCAGCCGTTGCTCTCCACTCCAGAGAGGCCTTTCTCATTCTCAGACTTTTTCTAGCATTAGAGAGTGCAGGAAAAGCCCAAGCTCCCAATTTGTAAATGGATATCAGCAATATAACTATTCCTCTCAGCCTCAAACACCAGAACAGCAGCAAAGCAGGACAAATGCAGGTAAGGCACATCTTTCCTTTCCAGCTCCAGCCATTAATTGCAAATGCTTAATATTTTATTTTAAATATGACTAACATGTCTGAAAAAATGCAAACATCTAGCATCAAGTTGTAACATGAAGAAGCTAATTCATCAATAAATATAAATTAGGATCAAGCATTTTTCCCTTTGTTTCCAGTAAATGTTTTGTTGCTCAAAATATTATATGCTAAAAAAATTTTTATTTTTGGCAATATACTTAACACAGGGCACTAGTCACACAATGGCCACATCCATCCGCTTGTCGAACACACATCCAATTGACAGCACTGCCAGAAGCACTGCCACTTCTTAAAAGACTAATTGTGGGCACCAGCCACGTTCAGAACAACATGGATCAAGCTACTGTGCAGCATGTGCTCAAACATTTATAGTGCACCATAATGACCTCTATTGGTAAAACACCATATTTACATTACAACACAATTACAAAAGTCTTTTCAGATTATTAATATAAAATATATCACTTATGTGTCACTTTTGTGAAAAACCCTTCACCAAAAAGTAACATTTTTATATAATTTATGCTGTAGAAAAAATGTTATTACCAAATTAAAATACATTCAAAAAACACTCTACAAGACTTGATGAATTACCAGTAGACCTTATTTAAATCATATTCTCTATTAAGATTGTAGGGTACCAATGTCTATAACCTACATATCCATCTTGCTTCCTTTTCTAAAAGTGCCTTGAACCTTTCACCACCACCTATTTTTTTTGGTACATTATCAACAATTTGAAATTTCAGTACCCAATGGCCTTCTGAAAATGATATGAAACAACCTGATCCATCATCTTGGTATTTATGGCTGACTTATGTTCCCGCTCTCTAATACTACGAGACGTTTGGCCAACATACGCTAACCCACAGGGGCGTTTAATTACATACCTTAAACTCTCAAATTTATTTTTGGTTTGTTTCTGACTGATGTCTTTTAAAAAGTTGGGCTTCTTGACTATTTAAATTATTAAATAATTGATTTATTGTTAAAAAAGACTTCCCAAAAATATAGGAGTAATTAAAAGTATTGGGGGGAAAAAATGCAAATTTGCAAGCAATGCCGAAAGTGTTTAGCAGTTAATGTTAATATGCAGAAGGACTATTCCACTGTGGTAAGTGTAGTCTGCTATTATATAACTAATCTCCCCTTACATATAAATTATAAAGCATAGGAGAGGAATATACTGTATACCTCATAGAAACTTATTTTCTTTTATCATTCATACTGCTCTGGTCTAGCTGCAGTTGGTTGGTTGATATGGGTAATTGAACAGATCAGATTTTGCCCATATTATTACATTAATTAACTATATTACTACAGCAGTATACAGGCCACTTTTTTCCATTTGCTGAGCTGTATAGATAACTTTATATTACATGTAATTAGTTGAGCCCTTTTAGCTGTTTTTTTTTTTTTTTTTAGAATTTCCAACCTTTTACATGATCTGGTATCTTTTACTACATCACTTCTACATAAAACAGGCTTTCTACTTTAGACAAACCAGCACATTATGCACTTAATAAGAATTTTTATTGCATTATTTTTTCTATTTTAATGACTTGTTATTTACCAGTTTTTTTCATCCCTTTCCTGCTTAGATAAACTCCGCAGAAGTATGCCTAATTTGGCTCGAATGACAAGTACTCATAATAGTCCTGTTGTATCAATGGCCACTGTGCGCAACAGCCAGAGCTTTGATTCCAATCTGCATGGTGCAGCGAATGGAGTGTCCAGAATGCAGTCCAGTAGTATGTATTTTGTGTTTATGCTCTGTAAAATATCTGTTACTTACAATGATAAACATATATTTACAATGTATTTCTTTTATATAGGCATCATTTTGTAAAAGAAAAATACGAGTTGTTGAAAGAACAATGTAATGTATAGCTGTGATCAACATCAAAGCCCACAGTTGCACAAATTTTTCATTGTAGACTCTGTAGAGTTTGTTTGTGAATAGTGGTAATAGGTTAGTTTCTCAATCCATCCAAGCGCAGAGAGGGATAGTCAACTCATCGTGTAATGCCTTTTCCTCTCCTATGCCCCTCTCTATGGTCTTTTTAGAAAAGCTACCCTCTCTGGCTACAGACGTCATGCTAGAGTTGGGGCAGTGCAAAAATCCAACATGCTGGAGATATTGCTTACATTGGTTTCTAGACTACCATGTCTCTGCATTGCCTCCAATCCTAGTGTGATTGCTGCATGCTTAGTGATGCAACTGGGCAGGGGTCACTTCTACCATGAGGCAACTTGAGAGTCTGTTAAGTTTAAGGGCAAAATTCCAGAGGGCTTCGGGAAGTCCGTCTATGGCAACATAAGGCTAGATTGGATGGATGGGGAGTGAATAATGGGATTTTTTTCAAATTAAGAACACCATTTAAAACAGGTAAATGTCAGTATTCCTTTAAACGGATGGGGATACTGCATTTAGCATGGCTCATGCTAAATGCGGCAAGGTGGTTCAGGAACATGAACATCAAACCAGTTCATTAGTGGTACAAAAAACTTATCATATGTAGCATGTCAGTCTATCCTCTGGGTGCTTCAGTTTGGGAAGCAGCAACTTTCATTTGATTCACAATAGTGCAAATTATTGTGAATCAGAAGGGAAATATTCTACATCTGGCGATCTCTAACTTCACTCTTTGATAAATAAACCCCTGTGAGTGCTAATATCTGCATCAACCACCCATTAGTTTTTTTCCAGAATTTTGGAAAATGATCCTGGCTTGGCATAACCCTTATCCCATCTCTCCTATTTTTCCATAGCAAGGCACAGGTTAAACAAGACGCAGCCTCCTATAAATTATTGTGTCATTACAGAAGTGGTGCCAGTTTCTTATGTAAACACTCCAGATACCAGAAAAAAGATAGGTGGCTGATGTATTTAATGTAGAGAAAAAGCAAAATGTCTGGTAGCAACACTCACTATTTTGTTTCTCTGAGCAGCAAAACACTTTTGCTGAGTGACAGTTGGAGATAATTAAAATAGTGATTAATGTTTAAGATGTCCTTACTGGTGATTTATGCAGCCTATTTATTTTTGTCCAATGTCTCTAGTTCCTTCTCCAGGCCAACTTCAGCAAAGAGTACACAGTGTAGGCCATTTCCCCGTGTCTGTAAGAGCCCCTCTGAAAGCCACTGCCTACGTCAGCCCAACTGTGCAAGGGGGAAGTGGCATTCCTTCATCAATCAGTTTACAGTCATTATCTAGCTCTGGAATTCCTATGCCAAACAAGACCACAAGTGCAGTGACTGTCGGACGCAGTGCTCTTCCAAGGCCAGCATTATCCACTGCAAATGGCAGCAGCATACCTCGTAGCAAAATAGCACAGCCACAGAGAAGGTAATTATTGGCACTCTGAAAACAGTTTTATTGGAAGCTTCTAAAATATTCTGTTTTGTTTATGTAATTGTTTCATTCAGAGAAAACAGGCATTATACAACAAGTTCTGATAACAATCTTGCAGACCATATTTATTTTTCATATAATGTAAGCACAAGAGTTCATCGATTCATTGCCCTTTATAAATGAGATTTAAAGAGATGCGTGACAGTGGAGGGAGGTAGGGGGAGTGACAGAGGGAAGGGAGAGTGATAGACAGAGGAGCGGCGAGAGAAGGGAAGCAACAGCAGCAGAGGAGTGAACCCAAAATAGGGGTAGGGCGGAAGACCTTTGAACAGGTACCTGCCCAGCGCCCCCACATCTTTGCGCTCTACACAGGTGCCTCTTCTGCCTACCTCTAGTTACGGCTCTGGTTTGCCCAAAACTCTTCTACTACTTCTAAAAATAATCCCTGGGATAACTAAACTAAATCAAAGTGAACATATTTATATATGGAGAGATGGAGATTTGTATATAATTATAGTTTAGCAGCAATAGTGGCACTGAACAGCATATAGTGGGAAATGACGCAAAACACAGACATTCAAAGGTGAGCACAAGGCAACAAATGGCCATACAATATAGGGAATTTGCATGTAAGAATGCCAGAATGCCCACAGGGGCCTCAAACCTTGTTTCATACCATTACTTGCCTTCCAACCTAAAGGAATTGCTACAGATCTCTGCTCTCTGTTTTGGATCACAAAGATGTCACCCATAGACTTTAATGTGTTTCGCAAACTTTTCACCGTTTCAGAGATTTTCTTGTAGTTTCGTGAATTTTTCAGTGAAGTGAAACTGGACATAATCGCTCATCACTAATTAAGTGTAGAGGGCCTGCCTATGCAACTGCTGGGATTCATCCATTTCCTGGTTGTTATGCCAAATAGCCAGAGCAGAAGCTGTAATTCTATAGACAGAGATTAGTTTTGTTGATTTTTGGGGGGTTGGGGGGGGAATATAACAGATTCTTGCCCTGCAGAGAGCAATGGAACCTATTTGTATACAGCTTAAAGTAATGTAAGATAAGGTCTCTACATAAGTCATTGTTATATGTGGCTAGATGTGTTTTGTTTTGAAAATTCATTTTTTCTCTATTGCACATTACATTAGTTTGTTGCTATTTCTTTCAGTTTTCTGCAACCGCCGAAAACCTTATCTTCGCTGAGCACGCTGCGGGATGGAAATTGGAGGGATGGATGCTACTGACATGCTTGACATGAGCAATTATAGTTCTACATGTCCCAGCTGGCTGGGGAAAACATTTATAACTCTGAGATTTTATTCGTTGTAATATATATGTTTTATCTGAACAAATGATCATATTGTAGCTCTCACCTATTTGACGTGAGATCATTTCAGATCAACTAAAGATCAGTCCTTCACATGTGCAAAAGTTCTTCAGAAGAAACCGTTGAGGCTCCCTCTGCACCTATGGCTTCATACATCATAGTAGAACATTCATAACATATGCAAAGAATTATTACTTTGTTCTGATTTACACAAAGTTCAACACATTTTTAACTAATGGAACTTTTTAATGATAACCAACACACACGCCCTAAAAGGGTTTTTTCTAAACGAACGTTCTCGGAGCACTGCAAACTATGATACCACAAATATTTTTATTTTGCTTATGGTTTGGTTTATGTAAGGTGAATACATAGAGACACACATTTTGTGAAACTGAACACATCTCTTAATGCTGCTTAATGATTTGTGCCATATATGCCAATTTATTTTAGGCATTACTATCACTTGGTCTGTCTGGGAAACCAATTGGTATAATATCCCCGGAATATTTGTGTGTGTTTTCCTTTTCTCTCTCTCTCTCTCTTTTTTGCAAAAGCACAAGGATATACAATAATGTCACTACATTTTGCTATGGAGCCATCTTAAAACGGTTTTCAGGTTTTTTTTGTATTTCCATGTTTATTTATTTAACTATTTAATTGATTTGGAATAATTGAATATTGATTGACTTTTTTGCAGCTGTACTGCACTATCTTCTAACTACAAGGGGGTTACGCTTTTTTTATTATTAAAACTGGTTTACTTGCTGTCAAATTCCGGAACACGAAAAGCTCTTAAATGGACAGAAAACTTTTTGATAGGCATTTTACAAAATTTCAATTGCACTAATGATTTAATATGCCAGTTTATGATTTCATAATTATAAAAACTGTATACTACTGTTTTGGAATGTTTCAGTAATAAAGAATATTTTCATCATTTCTTGGTGTATTTGTTTTAATGGTTTTCAGTATATTAATTTCCTTTGAAATTGACCTATAATGTACTTGGTGTTACTTGACTTTCCATTAGAGTCTCCAGAGGTTCTTTGAACTGTACCAGATAAAGTACCTATAGGGGAAAGCTGCAGGTGACATACGTATGTGCACAAAAATTAAAGTAGTCAAACATTAGTACATAGAGGTGTTTGTAAGGCTAGGGTCAGACGGGGGCTGAAATCCGCTGGCTGATTTCAGCCCTACAACAGGCACTTTCCTCCTCTCTTCCACATTGAAACAGACTCAACATTTTGGTGAAAAAAACTAGAGTCTTTGCAATTTGAGCCAAAATCCACTTAAGTCTGTAGGGATGAAATCAGCCAACGGCTAGCTGATTTCTCTGCCCCCGTGTGGCACTAGCCTAAAAATTATATATTCAAATGAGGAAACTGTTATTACCTTCAAGGAATAGTTAAGCTAATTCTATTATCTCAACAAACCTCCATGTAATCATTATCAACATAAAAGGAAGATAAAAAATGGACTCACGTCCAACATGCCTTATAACCTCATGAATAAACAAGTTGAATTATTTTCTAAAATGGGCTTGTGCCTCTACCTTTATGATCCGTTAAATATGTACAAAATATGTTTTTGCCATGAGAAAGTACTTTAATGAATCCAGTGCACCAAGAGAACAAATGGTAACTGAACATAAAGTAATTGGGACACACAATGTTCAGGCATGCTTCACTGGAGAAAACCTTCATACATAGTAAAAAAAATTCTCAATATTTTTCTATTGTCTTTGTTTTCACATTCTATGTTGTTTTTCTTTACAATCATGGGTATAAAGGTCCACTGAAGACATTCTTTATTTCTCTCCAAATACTAAATG
Organism: Xenopus laevis; assembly: GCF_017654675.1. Classification (NCBI taxonomy): domain Eukaryota; kingdom Metazoa; phylum Chordata; class Amphibia; order Anura; family Pipidae; genus Xenopus; species Xenopus laevis. The sequence goes on along the minus strand of NC_054374.1, from coordinate 116,944,835 downwards.
AGAATACCCTGGTTTTGAGCAGCTGATGGGCACATAATCAAAGTCTATACATTACTAGCAGTGGGAGCAGGACCAGGAGGCATTAGCAATAATATTAATATACCTTCCACTACAGGCACACTCTGAGTGTAGTAATATTTTGCCAACAGTAGGTTCATATTGATCAACAAATTAGCAGCAGCCACCACGCAGTCAGGCATAAATGATTATTCATCTTATGAACTCTCAGTCTGATCTTCCATAAATAATACACATTTATATAGAACAGGTCCCAATTAGGGAAAACAATGATGTATTAAAAAGATAATCAATATCTTCAACAATATCATCTATTGTAGGAAGAAATGTTATGTTAGCACTTGTGTCTGCATTTCTGGTGGACTGGTACCAAGCCAGGTTTATTTAGTATAAAAATCATGGTTGGATTTAATGTCAACACATACCGGCCTTTGCTGGTGATCTAGTTTAACTACTAAATTTATCAACTTGTGCATTTGTTTTCATTTTCAGTCCATAAAATTGCTATAAATCTCTTTCCGTGCCACCCTCTAGTTGAGTTAATCATCACTACACATACAGGAAGACGTGTTAATGGCCGTGTCTAGTAGAGACCATGCTAATGACATAAAAAACAGCAGTGCATGCTGAACAAACATAAATGCAGCATACTTATTAAGTACACCTTCTGGAAGGCATAACATTATCACTTTTTTGGTTATATGCAGGCAGCAGTGCAATAAAGGTTGTATTGATGACATAAATAAAATATCAGAGGCCACTGTATTAACAAGTTTGCATATAAACAATACTACTGGAAGCCAATTCCTGTACTGTACCTTGTACAACTGATTACTGTTCTGTACCTTGTTCCAGTTTTGACTGGAATATACTATAAAGGTTTTTTTTAGAACATACATTTTTATATGATTTTATACAAGTAAATATGAAGAGACATCTGCAACAATTGTTGCTTGGTAAGAGAGTTAAACAAATCCAAATAATGCTAGAAAATAATTGAGTACATAAGCATCAGTTAGCATACATTGATGTGGTTGAAGCTATACCCATGTAGGGGAGGTTTAGCTATAACAATCATTTTTGGTAGGCAATGTCCAGTACAATGCTATCAAGTTCAAAGACAACTCTTAGAAATAATTCCAAATCCTTTTTCTATCATGTTAGTTTAGCCAATTAAACTTTACTTACACTATATAAATGATTTAAATATTGCTGCCTTCAGTCTTGGAATCCACAGTCACAGCAAGCAGGCTGCCATCATATTGTAAGCACTGTTATTAAACTGTTAGAATGATGTAGGGAGTGATATTGAAATAATTTGCATTTTTTATTATTTGTGGTTTTTGAGTTATTTCGCTTTTTATTCATAAGCTCTCCAGTTTGCTATTTCAGCAATCTTGAACAATACATTTTTTTCAAAATGAATCAGTTAATAGTGCTGCTCCAGCAGAATTAACTGATTCATTTTGAATTTTTTTTTTTTTCCCATGACAGTATCCCTTTAAAGAGCATTTGTTTTTAGGTGGGGTCAGTGACCCTGATTTGAAAGCTGGAAAGAGTCAGAAGAAAAAAAAAATAATTAAAAATAAATAAGGAAGACCAATTGAAAAGTTGCTAAGCATTGTTCATTCTTTAATATATTAAAAGTTAATTTGAAGGGGAACCACTCCTTTAAGGCAGCTTTGATTTCTCCCAAAATGTTGTTTATGTGACAGAATATGGGCCCTGATACCTATGCCCATGCACAAGCAGCACAATTAGATAGTGAGGAGGGAGAGAGAAAGTGGGGAGTTCAGTGTACAAAGTGTTGAATGTAAAGTGAAAGTTACTGACTGTCTCGCCTTTATGACTGAGGCATGTACTGTATATATATATATTTATATATAGCATAGCAAATGGACCCACACTCCTTTTATAGTGAAAATAAATGTATTTTGCATATCCAACATTTATCAAGGACAAATTACATGTGTACAAGTGCATACTTAAATACCCTTCAAAATTGGCGTCAAATATGAAGTCATAGGCAGTAAAAGCCTTACTGGAAAAAAGTTCATTTGTGTGTATAAACATAAATGCAGTACATACTTTTCACCACAGGGTGACACTGTTGTGCCAGTGGATGATGTGCCCAAATACGTGAAACAAAAGTATCCATTCAAAGAAAGTCCATAAAAACCTGCAAATTTATACAAATGTTACTTTGTTATTACAATGACAGATATACATCAAAAAGCCTAAATCTGTCTAAGCACATTATTACGTGAGAATACGTCTCAAGTTAGAAAGCAGTTTAGTACTAACTGCCCATTTAACCCTTTGGGTGCTACACAGTCCAGCTCATGTATCCAATAGGCCTCTCTCTTCAATAGCGCATTGTCAAAATCTCCACCTCTCGCTCTGGCTGGTACATTTTCAATAGGCATGCATCTAAATGCATGCCTATTATACACCTCCCTCTGCAGTTGGGTTCTGGACTTCCTACAGAGGATAGTGAAGTAGTGATAGTGTCTCTCTTTCTTCCATCACGGACATTTACACCGCTGCATCCGTAAAGCCACCAGCATTGTGGCTGATCCAACACACTCCTCACACTCACTGTTCACACTCCTGCCATCTGGAAAAAGGTACCGAAGCATTAAGCTGGCCACAGACGAAAGATCCGATCATACGAATCAGCCTACGATCGGACTTCCCCATCTCCCGATCTGCCACTAACCATTCAGATCAAATAAAGTACAAAAGAACAGATCAGACGATGTTCTGCCCCTGACAGCAATCATATGAAAGTTATGTCCAACCAAAGCTAGTGACAGTCTCCCACTGAAAATCGTATGATCGGCAATACACGCAGAGATATCAGCAGCCAACAGAAATCTTTGAACCTGTCCGATCGACCAAACGACCGATCTCCGCCGGACGAAAAATGTCATGACTCTCCACACGCGGCCTGAAAACCATACGAATCCTCGATTCGTACGATCAGATCTTTGCGTCTATGGCCAGCTTTAGGGCCCTCACTACCAGACTGTGTAACAGTTTCTTCCCCCAAGCCATGAGGCTCCTGAATACTCAGGGACCGGACAGATCTCTCACACACACACTCCATCTGACCTTACTATATACCACAACATTACACAGCCACTGTACGCCATTGTATAAATAACTAGCCATTGGATACAATTGTTCTCTGTGAGCACATCTGCACTTTATCATGTTCTTTATCATAATCTTACTACTATCATATCACAATGATACACCCATCCTGTCTGATGTTTAGCATTATTTACTTAACATATTACAACTGCTGAGTGTGCACTGTATTGTCCTGTCCCTGCCCTGTGCTGATCTGTCTTGCAGGAGTTGCATATTTTTGCACTTGCACTTTTTGTCTGTTGTCCGGTACATCTATGTTGTGTGTAGCACCATGGTCCTAGAGGAACGTTGTTTCGTTTCACTGTGTACTGTACAAACGTATATGGGGCAAATTCACTAAGATGCGAAGCTCCGAACGCTAGCGTTAATTCGCTAGCGTTTGGCATTTTCGCTACTGCGCAAATTCACTAACGAACGCTGGCGTAGTTTTGCTAGTGTTACTTCGCAACCTTACGCCAGGCGAATTTTCGCTAGCGACGAAACTACGCAAATTCACTAACTTGCGCAGTGTACTGAACGCTACCTTTTACGCTAGACTTCCTTCGCCACCTCAGACCTGGCGAAGCGCAATAGAGTAGATAGGGATTGTTTCAAAAAAAGTCAATTTTTTTTCTAAGTCCCAAAAAAACGCTGGCGTGTTTTCTACATGATGGCTGATAGGCTGAAAAAGATTGAAATTTTTTTGGGGCTCCCCTTCCTCCCCCCTACATTTCCTGACTCATGGCAACTTACCTAGACAGTGGGCACATGTGTAGGGCAAAATAAAATTTTTATTTGCAGATTTGAAGGTTTTCTAGGCATTTGTAGTGCAGATACGTGTTCCTCCATTGAAATTTGAATTTCGTGCCGTATGCAAATTAGCCTTCGCTAGCGTAACTTCGCTTTATATAGCGAATCAACGCTAGCGCAACTTCGCAACCTTACGCTACCCCTGTGCGCAACTTCGGATTTTAGTGAATTTGCGGAGCCCTGGTGAAACTACGCCTGGCGAAGTGCCTTATCCTCTCTATCTGGGTCTAAGGCAGCTCTGATACTCACCCTGTGCATTCCAATACGCTCTTTAAGCATCCTGACAGTCTTACCACAATAAATCAGCCCGCCTGGGCATGTAATACAGGAATAGCGGACTTGGAGCATGAAAACAACTGCAGCATGAAGGGCAAAGGCAGTGCCACAAATTTTCCAGAACAGCAACTCCTTTTTATAGCGTTGATTGGTTGTGATGAGCCAATAGAAGATGTTGATAGAAAGCTTAGGCAACGTGGAGCTTAAGAGAGTAACCAGAATTTATTTTCAACTTGGCATATGTTGTATTTATGCAATTGTAGAAGAAGGTAGAATTTCACGTGTTAAGTTGCGGTGTTTCTGCACAAAATTGGAATCCAAAACAGAAAACGCGATAACACAGTACCGCTAAATTGAATGTTTTTCGCATTCACTAAATTCCATATTGCAATGAATTGAATTAGGTACAATAGCACATTCTATATCGCAGGTAAGCACATCTTTTCTTTATTGCACATTTAGCGCATTGAATTGAATTGAGCCCATGTTCTGAAGAATCTCATTGTACACTAAAGAGTTTATCTGTTATCTGCTGTTTAACCTGTGCCTTTTCTCCTTTTTCAGCTTTGAATGGCTGCCCCCATGACTAAACAACAGCTTGTTTATATAAACTATACTAGGGTGTCTAAATTAAATACACCAGTTATACCAGTGCAGCAAAGCAGTACATTATAATTTCATTACTTTAAAATGCTTTAATTTTTTGGTTTTTGGTGTTACTATTCCTTTAAGGTACAATATTTACAAAAAAAAGCGTAACTTAAATAATTGTACAAATAAAAAAAATTAGGTTGGTTTTCTTTGAAACTAAAGAGTTGCTGTGAAGAAAAGGTTCAGATCAGCTGTGCAAAAGACTAATTGAGATTTGCTAAATTCTGACTAGTGATGGGTGAATTTGTCCCGAAAAATTCACGAAATGCTGCTGGCATCTAGTTTTGGATGCTGGCATCCGTTTTTTTGGATGCCGGTGTTCATTCGAACTTTTGCGGCAGTTTTGAGAATTTATTCGCCGGCAGCGAGACACGGGAATTCGCGCCTGGCGAATAAATAGACCCATCACTAATTCTGACATTTAAATAAATATTGTTTCAGTAATGATGCTAAGGGGTATATTTATCAAAGAGTGAAGTTAAAGATCGCCAAAGTCCTCTAGAGTGAAATTCTGACACTCTCTATTCATTTCTATGGGATTTTGAAAGGCGTATTTATCAAAGGATGAACTTTCACTTTCACCCATAAATGGTTAAAATCCCATAGAAATGAATGGAGAGTGGTGGAATTTCACTCTAGAGGACTGTGGTGATCGCTAACTTTACTATTTGATAAATGTACCCCCTGGTGTGAGTACCTGGAACTGAGCCAAAGTACCTGCAGTGAAGGCCCCAGTAGGAGAATGAAACATTGAGGGTACCTTGTCTCAGTTCAATAAATGTAAAAATTCATATGTTGAATCCCCACTATAAAGAATACAATATACAATTGTAGGGATGTGAAAATGTAGACACCCTTCCACATTACAGACAGGCACATGTCAACCCTAGGCGCCTTGGCCCTAGTAATTAGATAACATACTCTTTTATAGATCACTCTAGGAGTGATAGAGAGGATATATAGTTGAGCAGCTCAAGGCTTTGCCGAGGATATTAGAGGGATTAAGATCCCAGGGTATTACTTACCCGGAGTAAGGACTAAAGTGCAATTCTCTCTGCTGTGTATTCCCTGGCCTGCAGAGATTCAGCCTATATTGGTACTGTGAGTATATGCTACCTTTATGCTGTATTGTTCTAAACTCCATTGTGGATATGTGCTATGTGCTATGTTAAATAAAGACAGTTCATTGTTTAAACGTTAAAGAACTACTGGCGCCCATCATTGTGCTATTGCACCTGGTTACAGTTGCACTACACCCTGCCTCCACCCCGCTGCGAGGGCTTACCCCTGAGAGAGAGAGACTCATATGTGGTATAACCACACACTGATAGTAGCTTAAACTGACCACAGTAAAGTCAGTTTACTATAGCGCTACACAAGTAATTGTATTTCTGCTTGGTTTACAAAGTTGGTTTTACACAGATGGCAGCTAGCTAAAATTTGCCATGTTTATAGATCCAAATTGCTCAGACACTAAGATATTCTGGTGATCATGTTAAAATTGACATTGTTTCCTGAATTCATAAATAGTTTGGGTGACAGCCATGTAAGCTAAAGTAGGAGAAATAACTGGGCCATGACCTTCAATTTTAAACCCCAGGTCACTCAGTCTAACTGGTTTTAGGGGTTTCTGGGAAATACCAAGACACAAATTTCAGATCTCCTGTTACACAAAGGAAATACACAAATTATATTTTTTTGAACAAATAATATGTCAGATTTTTCTGACAGATTTAATAATACCTGGACATTTTTTTTTAAAATATATTTGTTATCCTTGGTGTTTTTTCTATGTATTTTTTATAATTACTTCAGGTTCAGTGAGCCTTTGGCTTAGCCTTAAGCTTTCTCTTCTCTTAGACGGAGAAAGCCAAAGGCTATGTCTTAGACTCCAAATCAAAGCAATATTTTCACAGGGAATTTTCTAGAGAGAGCATTGGCTCATTGAAATTTGCAAGCAAAGATAGTGCACAGGACAGCGTACGGCAAAGAAACAATAGACAGTCAGCTTTGCAAGAAGAAGTTGGTTTATGTAGTTCCCCAGAGAGTATTGTGAACAGTTATGATAGGTTTATAATTTTTCTTATTTTTTTGTGGTAGATTTGAAAGACAGAAACAACATGAACTTGTGGAAAGTTTCAAAAGGTCAAAGTACCCCTCAGAGGTTTTCTCTGAACTGCTCACACAATAGAGGCAATTCTTACACTGAATAAGGAAATTTATTATTTGGAGTATTGTTTTTGCTTTTTTCGGTTCTAATCACTGGCTGTGTGTGTGTATTTTGTGCATTTTTGAAATGCTATATATGTAGTGTGAACCAATGTTTATTTATTATTATGTATTAATTACATAAATCCAGTGTGACCACTCAAGCAAATAACTCTGCTTCAGATATCAGAAACAACATCACATGGGTTTGTTTTGTTGAATTTGGGAGACAGATGTTCTCTACATGTTGTTTCCATGAAACAGAAACTATAGTTTCTGTTATTGGTTATGCTTTATAAAGTAATATTTTATGATATAATATATATTTTATGACAACTTAAGAAATTAATACATACTTCCCAGTACAGGTAAAGGTCTATTATGCAGAATGCTCAGGACCTTGGGCTTTCCAGATAATGAATCTATCCCTAATTTGTATCTTCATACCTTAAGTCTTCTAGAAAATCATGTAAACATTAAGGGGCAGATTTACTAAGGGTCGAATATCGAGGGTTAATTAACCCTCGATATTCGACCCTTAGTAAATCTGCCCCTTAATATCCTTCGATCAAAAAATCACAGGCAAGCCTATGGGGACCTTCCCCATAGGCTACCATTGACTTCGTTAGCTTTTAGCTGCCGAAGTAGGGGGTCGAAGTTTTTCTTAAAGAGACAGTACTTCGACTATCAAATGGTCGAATAGTCGAACGATTTTTAGTTCGAATCGTTCGATTCGTAGTCGAAGTCGTAGTCGAAGGTCGAAGTAGCCCATTTGATGGTCGAAGTAGCCCAAAAAACACTTCGAAATTCGAAGTTTTTTTAATTCGAATCCTTCACTCGAGCTTTGTAAATGTGCCCCTAGATAAACCTAATAGGCTGGTTCTGCTTATAATAAGGATTAATTATATCTTAGTTTGGATCCAGTACAAGGTACTGTTTTACAGAGAAAAAGGAAATCATTTAAAAAAATTGTGGATAAAATGGATTCCATGGGAGACGGCCTTTCTGTAATTTGTAGCTTTCTGGATAATGGGTTTCTACATAATGGATCCCATACCTGTACATAAAAAATAAATAATACATTTTCACCATACTGTACCTCTTTTGCTCTTGAAGAGGTATAATTATATTATAACAGAGTAAAACAACCTCTGTGATAACTTCCTGGCAGAGAAGGGGTACCTGGAATAAAAAGATGTCCACATGTAGAGTATGTACAGCACTCTTCTGAATGGAATTATTTAGCTTGGGCATTAAGGGAAATACAGTATTGGCTTCAGGGATGCAAAGGAGAGGATATCAGCTTAAACTATCATTTATGTTCTAAACCTCCAGCAGGTACGTGTTATATTTCATTAAAGGGCCCATTTTTTTGTATTGACCAACCGTTAGGGATGAGCAAATTTTTCGCCTTGTTTAGCCGAAAAAATGGCGCTCATAGATTTGTATGGCGTTGTGCATCAATTTCTCCGCATGACAAAATTTTTTTTGACACGCATAGACTTTAATGGTCGTCGGCGACATTTTGCCGGCGGCCGATTTTTGACGAATCTAAATGGGTCAAATTCGCGCATCCCTGCCAACCATCCCATAATACTGGTCCTGTTTCCCAGTTGTTGTTTCATCACATTATATGGGTATTGGAAAATTAGCTGGAGCTTTGGTAATGGCAATAACAGAATGTGTTCTTGTAAACTAAAGAGCAGTGAATATTCTACTGAAACGAAACCTGTTGCAAATTCTCAGAATGTATGGCTTCATGTAGTATTTTGATTTTGTCAGCTAGACTTGTGAACATGGACACTGATGTTTCATTTCTGTATTCCAAGGTTACCCCACAATATTTCCAAGCAAGGACAGTGTTTATGGATAACCAAGGCCACACACAATAAGAAGAAATAACAAGAGACAACTTGGACTCGCTTAGTCTGAACAAAAACTAGTAAACATAAAAAGTATAAGGTTCCTTTAATTTTGCTGTATGATAATTAAACCATAATGATGGCAGGCATATCCAAAGTTCCAAAATGTATAAAGACAAAATATTTTCCCTAGTAAAGACTGCTTCTAAGATAAAGTATAGTGGTATAGGTTGTAGTGACTTGGAAGCTAAAAAGTAGGATCACATCTCTGTACTGCACTGCACTGTCAAAAAAGTGAGCTTACAGATATTTGAGTAGATTTGTGTCAGTATCTTCTCCCACTTTCCAAGGGTTAAAAATTGGAAAGCTTCTAGTCCTTTTCATAAATAATATCAGGGAACCATATGCTATATTCTCCATATCTGCAACCTTTGCAATTTTTGCCATTTTTTTTTCATTTAACTTTTGCCAGAACTTAATTTCTGAAGCAGTGTAAAATAATGGCGAAAATATGGATTTCGCATAGTGTAAAATAAAAGCATAAATTTATAAATTCACCATGTATTTTACACAGCATTTTACAACATTTTTTATACAACATAATAACTAGGCCCCTAAGGCTAAACACTCATTCACTCATTCGAGTGAATGTTAGAGAAAACATGGATATTACCATGGTCTTGGCAGCCAAGTGTTATTGATAATCTGTAGATATTGATAAGGGCAGACAAATGGCAAAAGCAAGTTCATGAAGTTTAAAATCAGGTGTGCGAAACAAAACCATAACAAGGGTGCCCATGAACACATAGGAGTATATTTATCAAACAGTGAACTTCCACTTTCACCCATTGATAAATAATCTTTTACAAATCACATAGAAATGAATGGAGAGTGGCAAAATTTCACTTTAGTGGACTGTGGTGATCTCTAACTTCCCTCTTTGATAAATATACCCCATACTATTAGAATACCTGGTGGTCTAGTGGATGCTTGGTATAAACTCGGCCTGTCCCTCGACCACGTTCCTTGTTCCCCATTCCTCTAGTTTTCTTTTGGTTCCCTTGCCTGCCCAGAACTCTCTACTTGGTCCTCTCACTATAAGACCTGGTGCATCCGAGTAGTGGAGGGCTCCTTCCAAAGGGAAAGGCAGCTTTTATAGGTAGAAGCGTGAGCAGGGGCCTTGAACTTGGGGTTTGCTCTGGGTTTGGGATACCTTACGTAACACATGGGGGCAAATTTACTAAAGGGCAAAGTGACCATCGCTAGCAAAAATTCGCCAGAAATCTCATCTGCAGGGACATCGCCAATTTACTAACAGATGTAGACAACAATTTGCTAGCGAAAGAGATCATTGCTAGTGCAGTTTCCACACCCTATCGCCAGGTGCATTTTGGCTCAGACAAACTGTCGTTACTCTTCACTAAAATGAGAAATTTGCAGAATGTTACCTCCTTCGAGAGAGAGTTTCCTTCGCCACCTTAGACCTGGCGAACTGATAAGATGAAGTTACATCCTCCTCAATCTCATGTCAGTGACATCATATCCTGTATGCCGGAAAGTCATAAAGCAGGATTGCCTTCAAAAGTGCTAACTATTAAATATTTTTTTAACATTTTTTCCCAACCATTTGAGGGGCATGCCACATTAGTTTTAGGATGGGCTCATGTCTAGGGCATTAGAAGATCACTTTTGTCTTTATTTTGCTTCCTTGGACACTTGTAATAGGAAAGTGGCCACTTCATGCATTTGCACCAACATCTCTAATAAAGACCTCCATACGACCTATATGTACCTGCCCTATTCAAACTAACATAAGCGTAAGAGTACTAATGAAGTTTTGCTTGGCAGAATGTAACGCTAGCGAAAGATCGCTATGAAATGGTTGCGCTGATGAATTAACTCTAGCAAAACTTCGCCAGCGTTCACAACAACGTCACATTTTAGTGAATTAGCATACTGGTAACGAATTTGCGCCTGGCGAACTTGAGCGAAGTGTGGTCGATCGTTCGCTGGCTAACGACACAACTTCGCCCTTTAGTGAATTTGCCCTACGGTTTTGACCTTCATAATGAGGCGGTGTTGTTAGTGGACGCATTCATTTAAATTGGAAATTTTACATTTATACTCTCAGTGGCAGAGAAGAAGAATGCACGAACCAAAGGAACATTGAAACATTAAAGGGGCAGATTTACTAAAGGGCGAAGTGGCCATTGCTAGCGAAAATTCACCAGAATTTGAATCCACAGGGATATCGCCCGTGAGCCATATTCCAATGTAAAAAGAGTTGGGGACTTAACGTGAGAGTACCAAGGGGGGAAGCCCTGGGCAGGCAAGGGAACCCTAACGTATATAGGAAGGACAGGGAACAAGGAGCGTGGTCAAAGGACAGGCCAAGTCAATACCAAACAGACCATGCGGTACCAAACCAGGAAGAAGAAGCATAGTCAAGGTCACAGGCCAAGGTCAAATACAGATCAGAAGCGCAGCATTGAATCAGGATCCAAACAATAGTCAAACACAGGCAGGGGTCAGTTCAGGCAGCAGGAACGCAAAGTCAGGAACAGGCAAGGATCAAAACCAAATACTGGAATTTAGAAGCGCACCCAGGAACTTTGGAATATAGACCTATACTGGGCAATGAGTCAGAGCAGAGTAGGGGATTTTATCGCCAGTCAAATGGCTTACACAAATCACCTGTGGCCAAATTGGCCACAGGTGAAACAAGCCATTCTTTCTAGCAATATCAAGCATAGCAATAGGAGTCAAACAGGGCCTTAGCTGTCTGCTTGCATAGAGCAGTGGCAATACAGACTGCAGAGGAACACCAGGGTCCTGGTTCAACTCCAGGCAGGTTATAACAGGTTGTGATTGACTATTTGTAGCCCTGTGTGGACTGGCAGCCTACAGGAGGCTCTGTTTGGCAGTACATCTGGTTGTAACAAAAACTTGCCTGGAATCCAAAAATAAGCACCTCCTTTAAGGTCATTGGGAGCAACACTCAAGGGGTTGGGGAGCAGAATCTCATGAGCTACTGCTTGGGAATCACTGGTGTAGACTTAACTTTGATATATTTCATTTCGAAACATTAGTAGAAAGCATAGACAAACTGAGAATCAGATTTCATGAATTACTTAGGTAAAAGCTTCTGTGCATGCCACCCTTAGGATTTTAGGTAGCATTTGGATGGTTATATTATTTATTTTAATTTATTATTTGGTGGGGTCTCATATATGCAAGAGTGTTATTCAGCTATTATAAAAAGGACTAAGGCTTTTAAAATTCACACTTCACTTCAAATAAGAATCTATGCTCTTTCTTCCTGGAGAATCTACAGATTCCCATTGTAATATTGTTTATACAAAATAACTGGACACACTTACACACATTTCCTGTGCTCTGAAACACTAAGCTAGAAAAAACAGATCTGATCAAAGAATTCTCTGGCGTAGACACTTTACAGATGTTTGTGGGGAAATTATAATCCAAACAAAGTGTAACAGTAAGACTAAAACAAATGGTATACCTATTCCCTGCCCTCTTTTCCATCAATCAGGCAGCAATGACCAGACATTCCAATCCTTAGTCTGAATTTCATCCTTGTCCGATTAGGTAACTGGCTCTCACAGTATCTTTGCCAAGGAAAGAAAAAACATTTGTCAGTTGTCATATTGAGATTCAAATGTTTAAGGCAGATTTAGAGAGTGTGAGAATGTATTTCTCGGGATTACAATAAAGCAGTATAGTACATCTCCACTCACTCCAGTGTCCCACAAGCAGCCAAGAAAGAACTCAGTAATCATCTTCATTATTACCCGGTAAGTACCAGGAAGGGCCCTGAGCATGTCCCATCAAGGACTATAATGGGATGTACTGTATGCAGGTACAGTTACCTGTCTATATTCAAAAATAGCTCGGGCATATACTGCAGTCTAGCGTTACTATGGGATATATAAAGCTTGCTTACATGACTAATTATAGCATTGGATGTGAAACCAGGACACCTTGGCTACCAATGACTTTTTAGTTAATCTCTGATGATTTATAACGCTTAGGAGTTCAGGATTTTGTTTTAGTTTTTAAAAATAGTTATTGTAGACCAAGCCATTGATCTTTAAATAAATATTTTTACATGGTTTTGAAATCCGTGGGAATTATTTCTGCTGCTATACCATAGCAAATCCTAAAATGGATACAATATTGAGCATATGTTGATGGTATTCACTGGTACTAATCAATTCATATGTTTTTCATTATCATCTCTAAGCTGACAATGCTCAAATCTTCTGATTACAGAAGTGTCCATCAATGCCAACTCCCCACTGCCCTGAGTATTGGGGTTATCCTTAATTCTGCTCTGTCCTTCACTCCTTACATCTAATATTTATGTCCCTTTTGGGTAAGGCTTATCGATGCTGAGAAAACAAAGACGGAATAAACGAGGCTCCTCTACTGGTCTAATCCTCTACATCTCTTTCACTACCTCTTTACATACTCACATTGCAGACCTTGCAAGGACATGGACCCGTCTCTGAAATTTCCTCACATATTCTACCCAAATTTCAACCAAACTCTCTGTCTTTAAATAATCTCATAAAACACATTTCTTTAAAGAAGCTTACTTTTATCTAGCCTAACAACTTCATTGTACACTATATGCTGATAAACGCGATGCTCAATGCCAATTCTCTCACCTTGCCAACTCATGATCTGTGTGGTGGGTTCATATTAACTAAAAAAACCCGAACTGCTTTCTTATGCAATATTTTTTGTATATTTATTCCCTTGAACTTATTTCTAATTTTTGGAACAGATAGAAACAAAAATAACACAGGATTACGCCTGTCACTGAAACTCTTCATCAAAAGATTGATCATGCTATTGGGGTTAAACAGATGTGTTTTTAATAAACATTATTGTGTAATTCAAATATTCCAGTGTCAATGAAGAAGATTCAATGTTAGTCTTTGCATGCTGTGATTGATTGATCTTGTTGCTGAGCTTATTATTTCAGCTTTCTAAGATAAATTCAACATTCCACTTTGATTGTGGTCAGCATAGAATTCTATACATGTACCACATTTGTAATAGCACAACTGCCAACACATTTCACAAACGCAACTCATTTCTGATATTAATGTTTGTGGTAGGCAGATGTAGTGTCTCACAGCTTTCTCAGTGTCTCTAAGTTCACTCAGTAATACTAGTGTTCACAGCACAAATATGGGGTGCTTTCCCATATTTTCTTTAAAACCATGAATGCTATGTAAGTTATTAAATGATCTGAATGCAAAAAGAATGAATGGGAAAAAAATGCTGAACGATAAAAACCTCTAAAAACCTCTAAAGCCTCTAAAACTTCCAGTTGTTCAGATAATTACTAGCAAAAAAAACAAAAACAAAACTGAAAACCTCAGGATCAGCACAGCTCCCATTGACCAACGTGAATTTGGATGGAGCACAAAACTCGGCTGCAAACAAATTTATTGAATCACAACATATTTCGGATCACATGGATCCTTTTTCAAGTGAAGATAGACGTTGCGTAGACTTCAATGGGACCTCAACAACTTTTACTTGGCACAGTTTTATTTTAGAAGTTCTTGTGGTTTGTACACCAAATAAATCATGAATGTTTCGAGTTTTAAAGAAATATAGAAAAAACACACATTTTTAGAGATTCGAGAAAAATATATGAAATGAAATGAAATGTTAGTAAATAGTCCACTTTCAAAGTCATTACTGCAGTATTGTGTTGGCCAGTATTAAATGTCTAGTCATGAGGAAATTTAAAAAATGTTAAAGTGTCAGACTCAATTTGCAAAGTCTTTCTACCTCTATATAAAATAATAATCCACCTTTCTCCTCTTAAACAATGTATTTGCAATCTCTGAAAGCAATAGAAAACAGCCATTGGAAAAGAGCCGAGACTAACATCCTGCCTGGTGTTAACCCAGTGACCTGGTTTTTCCATGCTGTCTGCATTACCTCTACCCAATGTGAGCAGACAGCTAAGGTCCTATTGCTTTCCTTGTAATTGCAAGTCAGCATGGCTTGTTTCATCTGTTCTTAACCTGGCCACAGGTGATCAGTGTAAGCCATTAGGCTGTCTAAAAAACCCCTGCTTTGCACTCACTTATTGCCCAATGTAGATCTATTTCATATAGTTCCTAGGCGTAAACTTCGTCTGATTTACTGTTCCTGACCCTCGTCTGTTCTTGACGTTTGCTGTTTCACTGCCTGTGCTGACCTTTGCCTGTTGTTGACCATTTTTGTACTGCGTTACTGTTTGGTTTGACCCCGACCTGCTTATCCTTACTGCGTTCTTGGTTCCTGATTCTGTACTGCGCATCTGTTGGTTTAACCGGCCTGTTCCATGACTACACCGCCCCTCTCCCCATTCCTCCAGTCACACAATCTGGTTCCCTTGCCTGCCCGGAACCATCACCTTGGTCCTCTCAGTTTATGTCCTGGTGGCATCGGAGTAGTGAAGGGCTCCTCCCAATGTGAAAGGCAGCTGTTATAGGCAGAAACGTGAGCCGTGACCTTATTGTTGTTTCTGGGTTTGGGATACCGATTGTAACAGTGACTGGCCTACAAAACTGTTGACATGACCAGCATATAACCTTGGGCCTGGACAACCTTCCTTTCCATTTTAAAAACATCACTACCAGTTTGTGAATGTCACTGCCTCTATCCATCCATTTGTCTCAATTCTTGCATGTAGGATGGAACTATTGCCCTATCACATTTAAGTCATCTCGTAACCAGGGCAGTGATTTCTGCCTCAGTAAACTCCCAATTTTAGTCCCTGCAATCATCCTAAAGTGCATTTGCCCAAGTTAACGGCAGCTAACTTGTCTAATGTAATCAGTGATACTCCTTCCATGTTCTTTTTCTTTTTTCTTTATAGCAAAAGGCAACTCCATATTGCTGTCATGAACAATAAATCTGTATAAAGAAATAATCTAATCTTGTAGAGTGCAAGTTAACCTCTATGTTAGTACAGTATGTATATCAAATGGCAGTGAGTAATATGGCCTTTTACAATTATGCAATTATAATAACAATTACAATGATCTGCCAATGAGTAGATACCAGTTAAAAGGAAATGTTTATCTAGCTGCCACAGAGGCAGACCACTTCGCCCCCCCCTTCTTTACGAGCGTGCATACACATAGGGGCAGATTTATCAAAGGTCAAGGTGAATTTTCGAATGAAAAAAAATCGAATTTAGAGCTATTTTTTGTGTACTTTGACTAGGGAATAGTCCAAATTCGATTTGAATTAAAAAAAAAAAAGCAAAAATTCGAATATAGAAATTTATCATGTAGGGGCATATTTATGAAGGGTCGAATTTCGAATTGAAAAAACTTTGAAATTCAAAAAGACCAAGCAAAATTAAGTTGAAGGTTTTTTTTGGTCAAATAGGTTCGTTTTCGATCGAAGAGGTCCGTATTCGAAAGAATTTGAATCAAAGGAATAGCGCATTCAATCGAATTTGATTCAAAGTTTTTCCAGTTTTTCCAGAAGTCCACCAGTTGACTCCCCCACTGACTTTTTTTTTAAAATTCAAATCGAATTTGGACTATTCCCTAGTCGAAGTACACAAAAAATAGCTCGAAATTTGAATTTTTTTCATTCGAAAATTCACCTCGACCTTTGATAAATCTGCCCCTTACTGTCTCTTTAAAAATTCGACTTCGACCATTCGCCATCCAAAACCTGTTTTAGCCTATGGGGGACCTCCTAGAACCTATTTGGAGTCAAATGCACTATTCCTTCGATTTGTACAATTCGAATCTGGCCAAATATGGACCTATTCGATCGAAAAACAGACCTATTTGACCAAAAAAGAACTTTGACTTAATTTCAGTTGGTCTTTTTGAATTGGAATGTCAAAGTTTTTTCAATTCGAAATTCGACCATTGCTAAATATGCCCCATAGTGATCACACAGGGCAGCCCACAGTAGAGAGGAGTGGCGCAGAGAGCCATCAGAGACAAGAAAGCCTGGACTTGGGGTAGACGGAATGCTCTTCAAGAGGTATCTGCCCAGTGCCCCCCAATCATTGCACTCTAGGCAGGTGTCTCTTCTGCTTACCCCTAGTTCCGGCCCTGCTCTGGCATGTACTAGTGGGTGGGAGGTTGGAGTGTCTACTACAGGAGGTCATGCAACACCTTGTCTCTCTTTTGCTATCTCTCACAGAGGTGAACCACCACTTTAGAAACAAAATTTAGCCCAATGGCATATATTTGACTTCTACTTTGGTGGCTATTTGTTTAATATACTTTCAAAAAGTGCATACTTTGGTGAATTTAGAATAAATATTTGCTAAGCTGCTAAATTCCCTGCAGAATCTTCAAAATCTTGTCACCAAAATAAGACATGACATGAGAGCAGAATGTACACCAGACAGATTTACTCACTATCTGTTGAGCGATAAATCATTAGAAATAACTCCTGCTTCCTTTTTGATAGATACCCTAATGAACTTTTTATTAGTGTTTAGTCATTTTCTCATACGCCAAAGAATTGGCTCAGCTGTTCTATAAAAGTTTCCAAAGGAATCTTATACAAGATAAGTCATTTCATGCATAATAAAAAGTTTGTATACGAAGCACAGAAAGAAATCGCCAGTGCTCAGTGTAAACCAATAATCTGCAGTTGACGAGCTGCTAGAAGCACCCTTGTGCCAACGCTTGGTTTAACTGCTACAAACGATAAAAAGCCAAATATTGATTTTAAATTCACAACATAATTAGAATGCTAATGGATAGTGTAGGTAGAATGAAGAGCCTTTACGTGGCACGTGAGCTTACATATTTTGGCCAAAGTGTGGTACTAACACCTCATTTTTTGTAATAATTATTTTTAAAGGCAAACTGTGCACTGGCAATCTTTCTCTTTATATTAAAAACATTTATTGCACTTTGATAAAACATCTTCACAGTATCTCATGAGTAAAGAACAATCCATCATCTTGGCAATTGTGCTGGACATTTACTCCCATAATTATTGTTAATGTACAACCGGCCTTTGGGGGGTTGTTCACCTTTGTGTTAACTTTTAGTATGATGTGTAGAGAATGACATGCTGAGGCAATTTGCAGTTGGTTTTCATTTTTTATTATTTGTGGTTTTTGAGTTATTTAGCTTTTTATTCAGCAGCTTTCCAGTGGTTGCTAGATTCCAGATTACCCTAGCAACCATGCATTGATTTAAATGAGAATATGGAATATTAAAAGGGGAGGGCCTGAATAGAAAGATGAGTAATAAAAAGTAGCAATAACAATAAATATAGTCAAAAAGAAAAATTGAACACCTGTGATACCTCTTTCTAATTAACTGCAATAACAATAAATGTGTAGCCTTACAGAGCATTTGTTTTTAGATGTGGTCAGTGACCCACATTTGAAAGCTGGAAAGAATCAGAATAAGAAGGCAAATAATTAAAAAAACTATACAAAATAAATAATGAAGACCAATTGAAAAGTTGTTTAGAATTTACATTCTATAACATACTCAAAGTTAACGTGAAGGTGAACCACCCCTTTAACACTTTGGTCTCCCCGCCCACAGTGTCTCACCAATCAATCTGCCATTCAGATTGCCCATTGCTGAATTTGCATTGCACCAAATGCAACAAAAAAATAAAATAAACAAAAAAATATCTCTTTATTTTTTTTAGCAAATAATGTGTATTTGTTTAAATGATTTCCTTTTTCTCTATAATAATAAAACAGTACGTGTACTTCATGTAAGTTGCATGAATCCATATTGGTGGCAAAACAGCCCAACTGGGTTTGCTACACTTCTTATCATGTACAGTACAGCAACTAATCAGCAGGTAACATTTACTGATCATCTGATTGGTTGCTATGGGTTACTGCTCCTGGGCAAACCTATTGCCTTTTATTACATATGAGGATTACTCTCTTATGTTCTCTTAGACTGGCCTGCCAGAGTCTCAGTGGATTTACTGGTGGGTTCAGACCATTGTGGGATGTTGCCAAGGGCAAGGTCTAGCATCCCTTTTACATTCAGTGTTGGACTGGCCCATGGGATACCAGGAAAACTCCAGGTGGGCCCAGGTTTCAGTGGGCCTCTCATTTCTAAACATTTGGCCTATTTCATGGTAATTCCCCTAATTATTGGGAAAAATGCTTAATAATGGGAGAATATTGTAAGTATATATATATACACGTAAGACTAAGAGAATAAAGTTTGGAAAGGTCCACTGTCTAAAGGTTTTCTGGTGGGCGCACGGTTTTAGGTTTTCTAGTGGGCCCAAGGTCTAAGGCTTTCTGGTGCGCCCCTGGCATCTCAGTCCGACACTGCTTACATTACACCATAGACAAATAATAATTATAACATGTAGGACTGTCTGCATTTCATTTGTTATGAAAGAGGGCTCTGCATCAGTATTGTTGGTGGGTCCTAGAAGAGTCAGTTTGGCAATATTGCCACATGTTAATATTTTGGGCAGACAAATGATTTCATATTTTACCACAGGCTACCTTTTGGAGGACTATAGATATGGAATAAATTACTATACGTTGATAAGCTGAACTTTTTGTGAAGCTGTTTCAGTGCTTGGGAAACTTTATTCTGCATGATTTGAAAGCCAAATTTGTTGAACGTATTTTATATTTTTTCCATATAGACTATGATTTCCATTAATACAAATTAAGAAAATTCGAGCACTATAAGATATCGAAACATCCTGCTGCAACTAGCATTTGTTCATAAAAATGAATTATGTGTTGCTGTGTTGCTAGGATTAGTACTTTTTAGAAAAAAGTCATTGAACCTGGCTGATATTGTTTCCTATGTAACATTAAACATTCTTATGGCACGTAATTAACGTAGCTTGAAGTTTTTAATACACCATTTTTTTTTACCAATTTTATTGTAAACAGTGCAGGAAAAACTGTGTTGTTTTGTTCCTCAAAAAAGAAATTGTAAGTATATGTAATTTATTATGTAATAATTATAGCATAGACCACTTCTATGTCCCAGAACTACATCTGTACAGGGCGGAACACACGGATTATGAAGATGATCATAAATGCTGAATACCTTTGAAGAAATTCAGTGATCTCGAATGAAGCATGACTGCCTGTGTTTGAAACAGTCTCGTAATAATTGGAAACATTCACTTTTTTTCCTAAATTGCTCTGATTTAGCTGACAAAAATCACCACAGAAAAGAATGTTGTGTCAAGGTTAATTGTTAGGGAAATCAGCCAGTGCAAACAGTGCCAAGTTTTTTGGGAAAAACCATCATAGCGATAATAAAACAAATAAAAGGAAGGAATTCAATTAAGCAATGTGTCTTTTAATGGAAATGAATTTTTATAGATAATTTACATAAATCTAGAAATGTAAGTATTAATGTTCCATTCATTAGTGGCAACACTCTCATTTGCGACAGCAGATGGCAACCATAGGACTTCTTTGCATCCCGACAAAAGAACTACAATAGAATCATGAACTTCTTTTAACCTCAGATATTGTAGTTGAACACATATCCATGCTCCAAGCTATTCATTTTAATGATCATTTCCTTCATAAGTATCACAGAAAAAATGTCTCTGGCTTGGCTTAGGTAATATCAAAGGGTTTATTTTCCAGAATAAGGGAAAGTTGGAATCATTAGCTTGTAGATCATTAGCTTGCAGGGCAATAAAATATTCTAAAGTAACACAATTATTTAGAAATGTCCATGAGGAGCTAAGGTTTTTGTTTCAAATCCTTCCAAGGGCTAAAGGTAACTTTCATATTTTGAGGGTGGAGGTTTGAGCACTTGCAGTAGATAGACAGTACTTGGCATAGGAGGCAAAAATGTGCAAACAGATAAAACTTCAATTTGGCCTATCTAGCAAAAAAATTCACATAAGTCCATGTTCTGCAGAAATGCAAGACTCAACTTTAGTGTATTTAATCTGTATACTTTATATTTAATATATGTTGCTATAATCAAGCCATATAGACCTTCCAGAAAAACACCATAGAGCAGTATTCTATAATTTCTGGTATTTACTAGTTCCTGAAAACAATCTTTACATATGTTGAAGGGAGATAACAAATGTTGTGTTGAGATTCCAGTTAATACCACAATTATATGGTGTGTTGCATTTGTAATTGTATGTGTATAGGGCTGCTAAGTGTAAAATAATGTAAAGGATGATGGAATATGAAGTTAAGGCTTATTTACTAAGTGGATCAAAATGCAAAGTGCAAAAACTTTCCTTTCCCACTGGAGGTGAAAATTTTGCTTGACAAAAGATTATGGGGCAGATTTACTAACGGGCAAAATTTCCCCAGCGTCAGCTTCACACCCATCACACCACTTCGCCAGGCGCAAATGCAATATGAATACACTAATTCACTAAAATGCGAAGTTTCGTCCTGGGCGTCTAATGACTTCGCTAGTGATCTTTGCATAGGGCGGGAAATTTAAAGTTGTTTGAACGTCTTTATTATAAATGTTGCTTCAAATGGTTTAAGTTACTGGTTTACAGTCATGTGAAAAAGTTTTGTTTATCATTGGTTGAGCTTTCAAGTAGCAGCTTCCTTTTAATATATAACATGCCTTATGGAAACAGTAGTATTTCAGCAGTGACATAATAAATTAAATTTGATAGCTGCCGAGCATGGACAGTCTGCTTCAAATCATCCCATAGATTTTTGATGATATTGAAGTTGGGGGACTGCGACAGCCATTCCAGAATATTGTACTTCTCCCTTTTTAGATTTTGAAGTGTGTTAAGGGTCATTGACTTGTTCGAATATCCAAATATCCAACACCTACAATATCCGAATATCCAAAACCTATATACGTATATTCACATTTGTTAAGAATTTGTTGATATTGGGTTGAACTGGGTGTACCTCCTCGCTGCTGTATATGTTCTCTTCCGACCAAAGGTGCTGTGAGTATATACCTATCCACTGATGCTGTATGATCCTGCTTGCTCTTCATGTACACCCCTTTGTGGATTCTCTTGTTCAATAAATATATTCTTTGGTTAAATTATAAAAACCACTGGTGTCCAATTATTGTACCCTGCACCAAGTTACAGTTATACTACACCCTGCCTTCACACCATTGAGAGGGCTTACCCCTGAGTAAATAAGGTCTCATCCAGAGCACAGTATAGGGGATGAAGCTCATAGTAGAGAACGGTGCACTCAATTTACTATAGCACTACATTAACAATATAACAATAAGGGCAACCAAGTGTAGGAGTTTTATCTTGAAAGCAGCAAGTAAGTTGCAGGTAAAACTTAGTCCCTGTATACAATGTAAAATGAAGTAATAGAATTCTTAATGAATCAGAAGACAGTTCAGTGTAGGACTGGCCAGATCAGGGATGACTTTAACAAAGTTGGGCAGCTTAAATATATTGCAATATATGGACAAACAATCCCTGTTTTGTTTAAAGGAGAGGGCATTTTTCAGTAGCAGCACAAAATGTCTTAAATATATTGTTAATTGGTTGAGTGCAGAGGACCTATTGTATTTGTTCGCTCATTAGCAAGGCTTTGGCACAAATGTGCTCTGAGAATCTTATTTTCATATATAACATTAAGGGGCCCATTCACTTAGTTCGAGTGAAGGAATAGAATAAAAAATACTTCGAATTTCAAATGTTTTTTTGGCTACTTTCACCATCGAATGGGCTACTTCAACTATGACTTTGAATTGAACGATTCGAACTAAAAATCGTTCGACTATTCGACCATTCGATAGTCGAAGTACTGTCTATTTAAAAAAAAACTTCAACCCCCTACTTCGCCACCTTAAACCTAGCGAAGTCAATGTTAGCCTATGGGGAAGGCCCCCATAGGCTTTGCTATCTTTTTTAGGTCGAAGAAAAATCGTTCGATCGATGGATTAAAATCCTTAGAATCGAACGATTCGAAGGATTTAATCATTCGATCGTTTGATCGAACGAATTGCGGTAAATCCTTCGACTTTGATATTCACAGTCTAATGATTTCAATTCGGCAGTCGAATATCGAGGGTTAATTAACCCTCGATATTCGACCATAAGTAAATATGCCCCTAATAGTACAGAACCAAAAAAGTGAAGCAATTACAGTGACCGTTTCTAAATATGATTCCTGCACAACGGCGCATATAGTAAAAACTGTGAGGCACCCTGCACACATTTCACACAATAATAATAATAATCGTGTATAAAAGTGTTTAAAGGAAAACCTGTCCACACACCCATCAAAAAGAGAACATTGTTATGAGCTGAATAATTCAGCAAAGAGTTTCCTTTCACAGCAATGAGTTTCCTTTCCGTTAAGACGTAAATAACTTGACAGCTATTACAGTTGTTTGGCTGTGAAGAAAAAAAATAGTTGACACTTATTTTTAAATATATACTTCCTTTTCCTTAATGACAGACACAGTAGCAAAAGCTTGTCTGAATGAATAACTGAGTCTTTCCTGCCCTCAAGGGACTTTTTTTAAAGAGTGCACAGACCAACATTGTTGGAAGTCATTCACACGTTATTAATATGTTATCTGACACAAAGCATTTCTTGTTTTTGCCATCAGATGGTGCTAGAAAATTGCCAGAAGATTACTTTCAATGCAGTATGTGAGGTATGAAAGATTTGGTCACTGCAGTAGAGTGATGGAATGTGGGTTTGTGCATTAAACTATAAACATAGTTTTATTATTTCCAGAGGGTGCCCTTGCACCCAGTCTCAATAGGCACAGGGCAGTGACACCTAAAGAATTAGGCACAGATGTTACTCACAAGGCGAGTTAATATTGGCTACGTCCCCTTGCGACTTCAATGGTGCTGGGAAAAATGCTGCACTGCTGGAAAAATACTTGGCGAAATACAATTGAAATTGAACTTTGCTCACTGCTCTTGCAGACGTAAATATTATGCTTTGATGAAAATTTAGTGAAACCACAAACCTTCACCATGATTGAATTGGAGTCAAAGGCAACATTGCATTGCCATTATGTTTTTAACTCTACTCTCTGTTAGAGAAGCTCCTTTCGACTATGCTACAACTGTTCTTGAGAAAAAAAGTTTCCATTTTGCAAATTTCTTCTAAATATGGTGCCCAAAAAGATCCTTAGATAGACAGGGAGTAGGGCTCTGTTATAGTTTTTGCTCTGTTGTAATCACAGAGGGAAATTGTTTTTCCCTCCATACCTTTAGCAAGTTCAGTTAAGAGTAACCCTTTAACATCTAAGGATTCTAACAGGCCATTGGAAACAAACATGCAATTTTTACCAGTGCAGGGTGACTCTATATTATATTTAATTACATGACACATTTATTTTTTGGTGTTACTGGTCCTTTAGCATTTACTGACTGCTGCTTGAAATGGCTGTGGCTTATTTAAAAATTGTGTAAAATATAGGAAAGCTTAGTTATAAAGCAAGTGAAATGTGGATTCAAATTGTAAATTCTCATAATGCAATTTTTTATCCAAGAATTTTATTGTTTTTAAGGTAATGCCTGCCATAGCTTTTCATGATTATTAGGCAAGTCATTTTTTGTCCATGAATGCAAATCGCTAGCACATAATTAAACAGAACATGCCAAACACAAATTGGTAGAAGCATGTATGGGTATGAGAATAGCATCAATGCGTGTTCAGTTTTGAATCCATTCTAGTGCTTTGCATTTCTTTGGGAAATGAACCATACGGAAGCAAATACATACATTGGACTTATGAACAATATGAATGTATGAAATTCGATCTCATAATGGCAGAAACAAATAGAACATTTTAAACACTTGTAAAATAAATTAAAGTGGCCATATACCCTGCTTTTTCCAGTTCAGTGAACAAAGCTTTTGCTATACATATTATTTGCTTGTTATCAGGAAAATGTGTGTTTTTTGTTATTCTTTGAGCTAAATAGGGAGTCTGAAGCTACTCCTTGTGAAGCTGACTATTAGACTTCAGTTTATGTGTGCACTGGTAAGTGAATTATCTACCTCTCAAGTACCAAACATGGAGTAGCTTAACATTAGGGATGAAGCGAACTGCCGATTTGGTGTTCGAATCGAACGATTTTAGCGGGTGTTCGAAGTTCGCGAACTGTTCGCGAACGTTCGCATTTTTTGCCGGTGTTCGCGAACGTTCGCGAACAGTTCGCGAACTTCGAACACCCGCTAAAATCGTTCGATTCGAACGATCGAAGGATTTTAATCGTTCGATCGAAGGATTTTCATTCGAAACGAACGATCGAAGCATTCGATCGAATGCTTTTCATTCGATCGAATGCTTACAATCGTTCGAACGAATGGAAATCATTCGATTTTTAGCGGTCGAAGGAATTCGAATGGTCGAATGGTCGAACGATTTGTATTCGAATCGAACGCGAACTCAAAATGCGAACGTCGCGCGACGTTCGCGAACATTCGGCGGACGCGAACGGTCGAAGTTCGCGCGAACAAGTTCGCCGGCGAACAGTTCGCTACATCCCTACTTAACATTGAGTATCTTCGTTTTTTTTCCTAGAAATCATCAGGCATAAAGTACTGTATATTATGCACAAGCCCTATTCACTGACCTCATGTTGAAAAGGGAATGTACTTCCCTTTTAAACAGCCTTAAAATAAAAATTGCAATTATGTGATGGCAATATCCCTTTAATAATTGTTTTTGTATTTTGGAGTAATTAATTAACACTTAACTTTTATTTACGGTATGTTTCACTTCTGTCTCTAAGTAGATATGAGTCCCTCTGCAAATACTGTATATATGTTCTATATAACTGATAACCCAGGTTTACAGAATCAAGCCTGCCTACGTGAGGAAGTACAGTAAAGAGGAGAAGATGAAATGGAAATACTGTGTTATCAGAAATAATAATAAAATGTGTTTGATTTGAGCCTACAGATGAACCCTTTAGTGTATAACTGTAACAGTAATTAGGGCTAAGGACCCAGAGTACAAAGTACAGAACTACCAAAAACCGTAATCTGAACACTGCAAGTCTACCATACAATGTATCAGTTGTTTCATCTATATTTCCTAACACCAGGGATCCCCAACCTTTTTTCCCCATTTACACATTTAAATATAAAAAAATTGGGGAGCAAAACAAGCTTGAAAAAAGGCTGTAATTGGTTATTTGGTAGCCTCTGTGTAGACTGGCAAAATACAGGTGTGTCTTTTTGGCAGTACTCATGGTCTTTATGCCTTCGAAATGTCATATCCAAAACAGAAATCCAAACATAAGCACCTGCCTTGAGGCCACTGGGAGCAAAATTAAAAGTTTTGGTGCGCAACATGTTGCTTGTGAGCCACTGGTTGGGGATCATTTCCTAACACTCTTTATCTTTTGATTTGGCTGCTTCCTTTCTAAAGTAGGAATACCCAATGATCTTGTTTGGATTATATGTTCTTACAATAAATTTCATTTGGAATGTTATATAAAGGATTACCCATGCTAATACATATGGCTATCTTTCTATGCACGCACTTAGTGCAGTATCTGTATTACAAAGGGGACAAGAGCAAGACCCTTTGGGCCATTATGCAAAGAAATGCCCCAAAATCTCAAATCATGTTGATTATATTTACATATATCAGTTCTAAAAATATTGGAAAATGTGTTCGAAGTTCTATTATATTCTATGAAACATCTATTAAAGTGCCATTCACTTGTTACATATATTGTGCATGAAATGTAATAGTAGAGCACACTTTCTGTATTGCAGTTAGGGTTGCCACCCGGCCGGTATTTTAACCAGCCTAGCCGGTAAAATACCTGCCAAGGCCGGGGCCGGTATTACAAATTTACCGGCAATGTAGCTTCCGGTAAATTTGTAATACGATTAAAAGGAGCCCTCAGCCTGCCACCAAACGCACCCGATCCCCTGCAACTTACCTTTTCTTTTGCCTCTTCTAGTGTCCGTGGTGTCCGTGGCGTGGTCCGGCTCCTTTTGATGTCACGGCCCTCCCCTTTGTGTCCCCGCCCCCCAGCAGCCGGTATATGTATTGGTCTAACCATGTTTACAAGTTGGATAAAAAAGAAGACTACACTTAGATGAATATATTATGATAAAAGCATTGCTGTGTTGCAGTTTTCTGTGCAGTTAGAGTCCCCACAAAAGGGAAAAATAGTATATATTAACATATATCTTGCTAATGCATATGGTTAATGCATATGGCTAATTATTATAGCCTCTGTTGTTTAATATGCTGAATAACACAGAAACTTTAAATACTAGTCCGATAGTATAACCTTTAGGTTGAAGAGTAACATTGGTGCACTTTATTGATCCAGACGTTTATGGTAAACTGTCACTTTAAGGTTTCCTGAATTTGAGGAATTTCATGAACAGTTTTAGATATGTTGATGTAAAGCTGCCCCAGACACTCAGGGACACATTTATTGTAGATAATAAACTTATCTGGTTGGGCTTTTTGTCTCAAAAAATCAGAAAATGTTCCTAGACAAACCTAGACAAATAAGGGTTGTGATTGGCCATTTGATAGCCCCTATGTCGAGTGGCAGCCTATAGGAGACTCTGTTTGGCCATACATCTGGTTATTATGCAACCAAAAGATGCTTTCAAGCCTGGAATTAAAAAATAAGCACCTGCTCTGAGGCCACTGGGAACAATATATAAGGGGTTGGTTAAAGTTACTCACAAGCCATTGGTTGGGGATCACTGGTCTAGAGTCTAGAATCACCCTAAAGTAACAACTCCTCTCCCTTCCAAACAATAAAAAAGTGCAGAAGCTGTGATATTCTTAGTGATATTATTTGATATTGAGGTCTCGGCATCATCCTTAATGTGTTACGCTAATGCCTGTGAACAATTAGTAGTATTCAGGGTCCTGGGTGAGGGGGGAAGGGATACACAATGGTAGTGCAGAGACTATGATTGCACTCTTTGGACTAAGGCTATGGGCACACAGGCTGTTTGCTCTGGCTTCAGCTTCAGCTCCACTGTGTGTGAGCACACACAGGCTGATTGGATTCAAATCAATGGAACTGCGGCACTAAGCAGATCTGCTTCTTTCAGCCTGGAGAAATATGCAGGCTGAGATAAGCAGATCTGCTCAGTGCCCCTGCCTGTTCTATTGATTTGAATCTGATCAACTACACAGAATCTACAGCTCTGTGAATTTCTTCAGATGTCACCTCTTTGAAGAGTTACAATGTGCCATTGTGAATGGATTAGTGGAAGAGTTTATATGCCGAAAACTTCCCACACCAGTCAGTTGAACTGAAGAAGCTGCTCGGATGAGTAGTGAAACGTCTTCAATGATTACTCAGCAAGTCCAGTTGTTTTTAGATTGACCTATACTAGATATACCATGACCTGGATGAATGAAAATCTTAATAGTCATTGATTACTGTTGCATGATGTACTACTAACTTTTAGAGACATCATAGATTCACCCCAGTCACAGGTATTGCTTAATTTTATGAAAGATTAAATAGATTAACTAAAAGATAGTGAACATCCTACCAGTAGGTAAAAATGCATTATGGGGTAGATGGGTCTATGCAATAAAAGCATTGCAGATAGATCTGAAACATGCAAAGCTAGATATATTGCTTGAGGATACAGTCAAGTAAAGGGAATTGATTACACAGAGACATTTTATTCTATATGCATTTTGATGCAAATGACAGTACAGTAGAATTTTGTTATCCATAAGATGGATGTGAAAACAGCTTATTTACATGCCCCAATTGATTGTGAGGTTTATATGGACCAACCAGAGGGATTCAAGATCAAAACTGAAACAAATGATAGGATGGTCCTCAAGAGGAAAAAATCACTGAATTGTCTTAAACAATCAGGTCGAAACTGGAATAAAATGCTGCATAACTACCTATACACAAATGAATTTGTACAGAATTCAGTAGACCATTGTGTATACATCCAACAAGCTGGAAATGAGAGAGTAATACTGTTGATATGGGTTGATCTTATTATTGCTGCTAGTAATGAGATTTATTTTCTAGGTGTTCATTTTAAACAAACCGGTGAAATGCTAAATATGAATCAAAAGAAATATATATATACACACACATATATATATATATATATATATATATATATATATATATATATATATATATATATATATATATATATGTATTACATACTGTATATATCAAAGATACTTGAAAAATGTGTTATATCATATTGTAAATCAAGACTGATCCCACAGATGCAAAATGTATCCAGAGGTAGTAGGCAGTAGTGATGGGTTAAATAATTTGCCAGGCATGAATTCACAATTGAATTTACTAGTGAATAAATTTGAAAAACTGCAGCAAAAATTAAAATTCACTGCCAAAAATTCCACTGCGGCCAAAATAATTGTTGCGCACCAGAATGGCTGCGCATAAAATTAGCGCATGTCAGTAGTATTCAGACACCGATTTGCTTGCATTTGGACAAAATAGTTACGCATATAAAAATTGTTGATCACGCCAAAATAATTTTGACACCCATTGGGGGTCATTTATCAACACTGGACAAATTTGCCCATGGGCAATAACCCATGGAAACCAATCAGATTTTTGCATTCATTGTTCTACTTGCAGTTGGCTTTAACAAGCTAATCACTGATTGGTTGCTATGGGTAACTGCCCATGGGCAAATTTGCCCAGTGTTGATAAATGAGCCCTTTTGACTTCAGTCAGTTTTGCAAATTGTTTGCTGTTTTGTGAATTTTTGGGTAAATTTGTGAATTTTTTTGGTGAACTGAAATGGCACAGATTTGCCCATCACTAGTAGGCAGTTTAACTTATGTGATAATATGTACAAGACCAGATTTAAGATGGACGATAACTAAGCTGTCACATTACTTTTCAGAACCAAATGAAGAATACTGGACTATTGCTAAACAGGTACTTGAAAGGTACTATTGATTTTGAGTTACAGTATTCTACAGGAAATGTAAAGAAAACATACAACTTGAGGCATACAGTGATGCTCGTGTGCCCTTAGACATAAATGACAGAAGAAGCTTTCCTATGAGGTTGAATACATAGCATTGGCTGCTAACCACACAGGAGAGTTTATACCTTGTACAGTTACTCAAATACATTTGCCATCAGATTTGCAAACATGTTGATATCAAATACAATTTCCTTAGATCTGTACTAAGTGAGGGTAACACAAATGGAAGAATTTATAAGCTACATATTTGAAGTATAAACTATACATTTATGCTAAATAAGTCTTTCTGTAATATGAGAACAAGTGTTAAGATGTGTATTTATTAGTGTGCTCTGATACAGATTTCATACTGATACAGTGTCATGTGATATGATCTTTGTCTGCTAATGCAGAACCCAACTTAGTTACACTTGAATGGAAACTTGTCTTTGGTAAACTGCTGCTGTCACTTCTTGACCATTCACTGACTCCCAAGATGGCAACTGTGACCACCAGTGTCACCACACTGAAACTGAAACAAGGCTTTAACACTTGTTATCTTTGCCACTCTCTTCCACCTGATTCATCACTCCAGGTCATGCACTTTCTAGAAGTGCTTAGTGCTTGCTAGGGACTGCAGGCTGTCCCACATTGTCCATATCTAATGTAATATTATTTGGAGCTGTACCACTCTTTGTGATACTGTCTTCCCTTGCCACAGTCAGATCTGGTGTGTTCAGATCTTCAACTGATAGAGCATGCGTATGTCACATGGGGCTCTCTCTCCTAGGTGGGCCTTTGCTGTTGCAGAAAGAAAGGATTCAACACACTGATATCACATACTTGAACTTGAGTGCTAGTGGTTCTTTAAAGAAGCTTTTTATTTGTTGGGTCTCAATCAGTCTCTTAGGTTTGTTTTTTTGTAACTGTTGGGGCTTTTTTTGTAATGTTTAGAGAAAGTCAAGGTAAAACACATTGGCACAGAGACTTCCATACAATATAACATGGCAGATGAGTGACCATTTCTCAAGGGCACCACTTAGAAATCAGAAAATATCCTACATATATAAAGGTCTTTAGTTTAACAAACTGGAATTTTGTAGGTAACTTTTTGGTCTTGAAAAAAGCTAGTGGAATGGTAAGTGAAGCTTCATAGATCCTTTAAGGGTAGAAAAAAAAGCATGCGCATATCAATATTATTCGACCAGCACTGCGTGTTGCATAGAGGTCTCCTATGGATAAAATTATTTCATACTGTGGATGTAGGCCCTGTAGTCATCATATAGTCTTATATTCCATTTCCCACATATTTCTTACTATGGACAGTGTATCTGCTATTTTGGGCGGGTAAGGGTTTTTCCACTGAAAGGTGATGGACAGTCTGGAAGCAGTTAAGAAAAAATATGTGAGCTTTTGATCTGCAGCAGTATTATGGGGAACAGATTTACTTTAATCAATTTCTTTCAAGAATGGTATAATTTTGAGGCATTGCTACATTACAGGGGTTATTTATTAAAATCCAAAACTCCTGTCAACATTTTTACTGTATTTATCAATAAATTACATTGAAAAAATCTGGTGTAGGAAAAGACTTGATTAAACCGTGAAACCGAAAACTCAGAAATTTTGTAATATCGCCTGAAAACCACAAATTAATGGGATTATTGTACAAAACCCAGAGCAGATCATGATATCTTCAAATAGTAAACAGGACATCTGCCATTGACTTCTACATCTTGGCCGGTTTGAGATGGAGTACTTTTTTTATTCAGACTTTGAGCAGCACCAGGGTTGAATAAATTATGAAACATTCGAGTTTTTTTCTGCAAAAAACGATGTTTTCCCCTTTAAAACTCTGACCGGAAAAATCAGACTTTAATAAATAACCCCCTATATGTTGTTTGTTTCCTCCTATCTCCACAATTTCTTCAAAACAATGGGGTATCATAAGTCCGAAAATCTTTGGTTTCAAAATGATGAATCATATCCATTGTTTGTTATATTGAGTGTTTTAGTTTCACTGTAGCAACAATCATATATTCTTTATATTAGTTTTAAAATTATGGCTGAATATGGCAACATTGTTCCGATTTGAAGTGATCTGATTAGTGTCATTAATCAGATAAAACAATATCAAGATGTCAGACAACATATGGACCATAATCAGCACATGAAAGTCTGTAGAAGTGGCCAACCCAGGATATTAACAATGCTATTTTGGGGCTCCACCTCGCTGCATAACTCTAGGTACTATACTGTCTAACAATAGCTTCCTAAAAACACACGGCCACTGTTAACAACCTAATTGTCTGTAAGGCAAGAGGTTATGCAATTTCCTGTCTTTACTTACTCCTTAGATTTGCCCATGCCTTTGTGTAAATAAATTATACAAAAAAAACATTTGAAGCAACATTCCACAAAACTTGAATTCACATAATAAATATGGAGTTTTAAAACAATGAGTTACATGCTTTGTGTAATATATTGAGTGATTCAGATTTTTATTTTCATGAAGGCTGCAAACAACTCCAAATTGATCCCAGAACGCCCCCTATAGGCTAAAACAGCAAGGTTTAGGTGGTGAATAGTCAAATTAGAAGGGCCAGTACATGATACATTTCGAAAATCAAATTAGAATTTTTTTAAAAACTCAAATAGAATTGTAACTATTCTCTATTCGAATTTCATGAAAGAAACTTATTTAATTTAAAAATTCGAAATTCGACCTTTGATAAATCTGCCTCTTATAGTCAAAAATGGATAATATTCTGTCTAAGGAATGGCAAAAGTAGTTTAAACTTGAATTCACAGAAAAATATGAATCTGGATTTTAAAATAACGAGTTACATGCTTTGTGTGATATATTGAGTGATTCAGTTTTGCCTAGCAACAACATCTATGGTCAAAAATGGATACAATTCTGTCTAAAGAATGGCAAAAGTAGTTTAAGCAAAGTAGATGATCAAAGAGCAAGGAAGCAAAACACATCCCTTATAACCAGTATCATATGGGAGAAAGTGTTGACTTTATAGTACACAGTTGCTGCTTTGCTTGATATTTTATATATTCCATAGGAAGCATAAGTATTTTTGCTTTTGTGCTAATCATTACCATATGCAATGAGAAGAGTTTCCAGTTGCATAATATACAGATTATAACTCATGTATATGCATCAAAGCACTACCAGTGAGCATAACACATGCTATAAAGGGATTTAACATAAACCTTCTGTTAAACTGCCATGCAAGGTTATAAATGCTGTTCTCCTGATATAACTTTTATCATAGCCTAAAACAAAGTTTCAGGTTGATGGGTTTCCAAAACATGCCTATATTTTAGTAGGAATTATTCATTGCATTGGGGCATCAAAGTGTTCGAAATACTGGCAACATTGATTTTAATATGGTTGATTTTTCTTAAATGAAAGTAAGAAAGAACCATAAAGTGTATCAAAACCAATATAGAAACTTATTTAGGGAGGTTCCTGATACTGTCCTTGTCATGAAATATTGGTTTTCTGGGATTATATAATAAAGGGTCTCATGAACTATAGCAACCAATCAGCAAGTAGCATTAACTGACCACCTGTTTGAACATGAAACTGTTAATATGAAAATGAAGAGACATTCCTTGTCTAAATTACCTATCTCTTTGGGGTTAGATTCCCTTACACACAAAGTTCACATAGGGACAGATTTATTAAGGTTCGAATGGTAAATCCGATTTTTTTTTGGTCCAAATTCGAATTTAATTCACCAACTCAAATTCGAATTTAATTCACCAACTCAAATTCGAATGTGAGAGCTAATTTACAAGTCAATGGCAGAGGTCCTTTGAACTATTTGAATATGCTAATTGCCTTCCTGACATTCAGGGTTTTTTTCAGAGAAATTAGAATTCAATTAGAATTTTCTGGTCTTTCGTACTCGATCATATATTAGACATTCACGTTTTTTCATAAATGAAAAAATTCACATGACTTCGGAATTCGACCTTTGATAAATCTGCCCCATAGTCTGGACCATTTTTGAAAAGTATAATACTTGTAATAGGACTCAATGTGTGGTGTAATTAGGAATAGTGAATGAAAGACACCGTCCAGGCTGAAACCAGCTACACCCTCATCCAAGGCTAAACAAATGTAATGTTTGTTACTGGCCCTGCTCCAATCTAAATTGCAAGATGGTCAGATGAAGGCTAATTTCTAGTAGTAGCCTATCTATGATGTCAGCAATGATATTTTTATTCCCATACCTAGATCATTCCTAGATCATATATGGCTACAATGGGCAACCTGGTCAGCTACATGGCAATAACAAGAGACGATGCAGCATCATGGCTTTACCTACTCCACAAATTTGCTCATAACTTTGTATGAACTAAGGTAAAATATAATACACTTTTTTTTTCTGACTCTAAACTGAAGCAGCATTCCACAACATTTTTTTCAAATAATAAATATTCAGTAGTGTATAGATCCCTTGTGCTATTAATAACTAAGAAATATGACATTGTAATCATTTGTTTCCCGTTGGCATCCATAAGCGAGGAAGTATACAGCAATATGGGCACAAGATGATTCTAAAAAAGACATCATAATAAAAGTAAAGTATCTGGCAGAATATACATCTGCCTTTTGTGAATGTGGCATGGGACTGTGGACTTTGAGATCATCAAAGAAGCTGCTAATGAGCTTGCTTTGTTCTCTGAATAACATACATCTGAAATCTGGATACACTCTATACTGTTTAGTATAATTTATGGCAGTGGCATTTAAGGCCTTGTTTTTAATAGAAGGCTATAAGACACAAATGCAGAGAAACATTTCTTGAATTGTGTCAGTTGCCAAAATGTACTTTTTTTTCCATGGCTTCAATAGCATTACTGGAATGTGATGCTTAAATGGAGGGTCAGAAGAAACAATCATAAGCAGCAAAAAGAAGTGCCATGGTGTATTGTGTCCCAGCGGGGACGTTATTTTAACAATGAATTTGTTTCCTTTCAAAAAAGGATTTTCAAAATATGATTTGTTGCATGCACACAGCATCGCTAAAACAATGGGATCTGTTTACTAAAGCGCGGTAAATTTGATGATATGTTTCCGCATGTTATCACCGAATATTTTTCTGCCAGAATATTTGCAGCGACTAAGTTTAATGTGCTCAGAAGTCATTGCAATCACTTGCGGTAACTACGTTGACGAAAAAGCTTATGCTAGCGGTAATTTTAGCTGTGAATTTTCTGGCGACAAATTAAGTCTGCGAATATTTATGCTATAACATTTTTGGCGTTTTGTTGTATGGCGTTTATTATGGCATGATTCATGGCAGTATAGCAATTTAGCAGTATCTTCAAAACTGCTAAACTTTATAGATATTATCAACAACACAGTAAACAGATTTCACCCAGTCAAAAGTATGCATCATATAAATCCACAATTCAATACATCCAGTCACAAGACTTACCCCCTGCCAATAGAATCATATAAATAAAATTCATAAACAAGTTTTACCAATAAATCTGTGTGCATCATATAAATGTAGTTTAATCTAGGCTGACGAAGCCTTTGGTCCCTCCTAGCCGCAATAAATCGTCTTTCATCTGAAAAAGCTGCTGTAGCAGCAGACAAAAGAATTATCCAAAACATCTTTGATTATCCTGTCACTTCTCTCTTCTCCTGTCAGGAACAGAATGATGGGTAAAACAAGGTGTTATGGGATATTTCCTGTCCCCTTGAGAATTTTCTGGCGAAAAAATTAATTACTGCCACTATATAGATGGCGGTAAAATTTTGTGAATATTTTGGCATTAATTATGTCTTTCGTACATTTTGCTGTTTAGTAAACCAGGCATTAATGTGTACGTAGCATTATTTTTAGCAAATGCGATAACTGGCAAAAACATATTCTTTTGCAAGAAAATTCGCAAATTTATATTTGCCTCAGGTTAGTAAACTGGCGAAAACATATTTGGCGACAAATTTGTCAATATTTTATTTGCATATTTTTACTTTGCTTTAGTAAACGGACCCCAATATACACATATCAGACTGATCCCTGTCAGTCTGCCATTCCCCAACTGAACAACAATATCCTCACCTCGGACAGAGGATACACCCTCATTTCCAAATATTATAATATTAGATTTATTAAAGTGTGAAATTAGATCTCAACACAGAAAAACTCACACTTTCTATTCCTTTCTAAGGGATTTTTATAATGTGTATATTTATATTGTGGATAATGTACCCCCTACTGTAATTTCTAAAGATATTATTAGTTACCGAGGAGTTATGTGACCATATAAAAGCACAAGGCCTTGACTTCCTCTGGCATTGCTTTATGTGCTACAAAAAACCTGTTGCAATTGTCATGCCAATGTTCCCAGTACACAACCTCCAACTGCAATAGCAGTTCATGGACGTAAAGGTGTCCAGGGTATATCTGCAATGAATCCAAAGGCCCTTCTATATATATGTGAGTGTGAAATTGCATTCCCAGGATTCTGAGCTGTAAATGGGTTTTCATGTGACTAAATTAAAGTCTGGAGGGTCATAATGCTCTTTCCTATTATGGTTATAGCCATTGGACAGTTTCATCTACAAAAAAGTAACTACAGGGAAAAAAATAAATTGGAGGGTGGGGGGTGTAGGGTAGGGCAAAATGTCTTAAAAGTGAAATTTTGCTGAAAATTCTTTTTAAACACAATTATGAGTGATTTGTTACCCTCTTTGCTCAACACAAGTTTAATTCATAGGTCTTGTGTAGTCATGGGCGAATCTGTTGCACCAAAAAAAAATGTATTTTTGAGTTAAACAGGGCAAACAGGAAAACTGAAGCTTGGTCCTTGCAAGAGTGCTCGTTAAATACCAGTATACAACCCTTTACCGTGTGTTGTGACTGTTGTGTTAGCAGGATTCTATTATGCAAGAGGATTATCTGCATGCTGGTAACCTTCTACTCTACAAAACTCAACAGGCAGATGCGTTTCGGGAGAATATCCCTTAGTCATAGGTTACGTAACCTATGAATAAGGGATATACTCCTGACACGCGTTAGGTTTCTACAGCTGTAACTCCAATAAACCTTATCCCAGATGTGCCGTCTGCCTGCTGAGTTTTGTAGCGTTCACAGTGGGGACATTGTTGCTTGAGAACCTGGATTGAGGGAAGAGCGGTGAGCTGTAGCAGTCTTTTTTTGTTCCTAACCTTCTACTCTACCTTGCAAGGGCCAAACATAGAGTCCAGATTGGGTCTTTGTGAAAACATTAAGGTCAAGCAAAAAGATCAGACCAACACAGAGAGGGGAAGCCCCTAGCTGAAACAACATAATTATGCCATATGTGGCTGGAAATGTTCAAGAATTTTTAGCAAACATCACATGTTTTTCAAACCAAGCAACATCCAGAGACATACTGTAAACTGGTACAACCAAAACACAAGAAAAGGTAATATGATCTATGCTGTCTGATGTAGTGAAGAGTGCACTGATCTATACACTGGGGAGACTAAACAAGCAATAAGTAAGCAATTGGCCCAGCATAAGAGAACTAACTCCTCAGGACAAGACTCAACAGTCTATATACATCTAAGCAGCGGTCACCAACCTTTTTTTACCCGTGAGACACATTCACAGTAAGAAGAGTTGGGGAGCAACATAAGCATGAAAAAAGGGGGTGCAAAATAAAGGCTGTGATTGGCTGTTTGGTAGCCCCCCATGTGGACTGCCAGCCTATAGGAGGCTCTGTTTGACAGTGCACCTGGTTTTTATGCAGCTAAAGCTTTCCTTCAAACCAGGAATACAAAAATAAACACCTGCTCTGAGGCCACTGGGAGCAACATTCAAGGGGCTGGGGAGCAACATGCTGCTCGCGAGCTACTGGTTGGGGATCAATCATCTAAAGGAAAAGGGATGATCCTTTGTGAACAGGTGTGAAGGAGGCCATTTATGCCAAGCTGGAACAACCATCCCTGACAGGAGGAGGTGGCCTGTGTCACTACTTATCTGCACTCTATCTCCACTAGATACTGCAAACCTGGAGTAGTTTCAATTTCCCCGTTTGCCATGTTTAGTTTAGTGTAAGAGTTAGGGTAGGACTCCATGGGCGATCCGATGCTCTACGCAAAAACGCAGGCATCACGTTGGATGCAACAGAAATAAGGTAAGAGATGGAAATGTCGGATGGTGTCGCAGCGTTGATGAGACGTGGCGCGACTGTCGGATGCACCCGCTGCACACTGCATCTACAACCGTTAGTCGCGTTGCATTGGATCAACGATGCAACTTCATCCGACATTTCAATCTCTTACCTTATTTCTGTCGCATCTGACATGACGCCTGCATTTTTGCACAGCTCGTCGGATCGTGCGGAAATCACCCGTGGAGTCCTACCCTTAACTAATCAAAACAACAGGTGAAGTATGTTCAGTTCAGTTCCAATTCATTGAACTTATCTTAAACAAATGGTTATACTGCCTGTTTAAATCTAAAACATTGTGAACCAATTGACGTGGTGTACTTGTAAGAAAGTAAAATATGCCTGAGGAGAATAATAAAGTAATGAAGGTACCACTTTACCAGGGGTAGCAAAAAGCTATGCATTTAAGAGCCATTTTTTTTTGTGAAAATGTGGTTCTTACATTGTACAAACCACAGCTGAACCCCTATAATAACAAATTCACCCCATTGCCTACACTGCAGAAAAGAAAGGGGGAAATCAGGTAATTTTCTCCAGGCAGTGGAGCCAAAAAACCCTCCTTCATAAAAAAAGTCTGATGAATCTTAAAATCTACATAGATTATGGTTAAATTATATAGTATTGCATTTCGCATGAACTTTTACAAAAAAATATATTCCCTTATATATCTGTTCCAGTATTATCTCAAACAGCTTTGCTGAAGTTATTTAATCTATAAAATTGTAAATACTAGAACCCAAAATAAAAATGCATGTTTTGCCAGGATTTTGCTAAGGATATGTTTAAGAGACGAATGCTGTGAACAATTTGCATGTCTGTGTTATGTTGAACAATGTATCACTGAAACGACTTCTTCTGAAGTGAAGAATACTTATTGCACACATTATGGTATAAAAGGGTCTGGAAGAAATTGAGTTAACGTGGAAGTTATTTACAGTACAATTGTAGCTTCAGTAATGGTACGCATCTGTGAAGCAAAAGAAAAAAACCTAATCACAGACAAAACAATTGGATGTCCAATTCAAAAATATTTTGGAAACATATTAAACAACTCAGTTCACCATCTGACATTTTTCTGATTTTGTTTCATAGCATTAGGAAGGTTTCATATTATATCTTAAAGGAACAGTAGCACCAAAAAAATTAAAGTGTTTTAAAGAAATAAAAATATAATGTAGTGTTGCCCTGCACTGGTAAAACTGCTGTGTTTGCTTCAGAAACACTACTATTGTTTATATAAATAAGTTGCTGTGTAGCCATGGGGGCAGCCATTCAAAGGAGAAAAGGCTCCGGTTACACATCAGATAGCAGATAAGCTCTGTAGAACTTAATTATGTTATCTGTTATTCACTATTTAACCTGTGCCATATAGCCTTTTTTAATTTCCACCATTGCTACACATAATTTTTTGATTTTTAGGGCACAAATCAGAAAAAAATCAGAGTTTTCGGGTCGAAAA
The DNA here is from genome assembly GCF_017654675.1 of Xenopus laevis. Lineage (NCBI taxonomy): Eukaryota > Metazoa > Chordata > Amphibia > Anura > Pipidae > Xenopus > Xenopus laevis. The sequence goes on along the minus strand of NC_054374.1, from coordinate 116,905,313 downwards.
TGCGAAAAATTTAAGTTTATTTTTTTCACAAATTGTTTTCTGTTTTTTTCCCCGCACAGGAAATGTACGGGAAAATGTATTGATAAATAAGGGTAAAAAACTGTGCGGATTTGGTCAGAGTATTTTTCAGAAAATAATGAGATATTCTGACTTTGATAAATGGGCCTCTATGTGTTTCATGGTCAGGTTGCAGGACACTATGGGGTAAATGTACTAAGAGGCGAAAACTCGCCATCGATGACTTCACAGCCATCACAACACTTGGCCAGGCGAAAACTCGCTCAGACAACGCTAATTTACTAAAATGTGATGTTGCGTCCAGGGCGCTGAACGCTGGTGAATTTTCACTATCGTTACTTCGGCAATCAAAGGGAAGATGCGCTAGCGTTCAATTATGGCTAGCGCAAATTCGTTAGGGGTCTTCGATCAGGTTAATTTGCAAGTGCAGTAAAGAAAAGACAGCCTATACATAAATCTTGGCACCAGTTTAGGCAAGCTTAACCAGCAAAACCTAGTTCTATATAATAAAAAACAAGTGGTATTGCTCATTATCATTTAGACGGTTATTTATTAAAGTCCGAATGCCAAAAACTCGAAAAAATTCTGTTTTTTTTAGCTAAAAAAATGATTTTTTAGTGGAAAAAAGTAGAATTTTTTGGAGATATATTAAACCCCGAGGATGGAAAAAGTCAGAATCCAAAAATCTGGCATCTCAGACCTGCCGAGTTTATATATAAGTCAATGGGAGAGGGTCCCTATCATACTTGGAAGTTTCTGTGGTCTGCGCTGGAATTAGCCAGAGAATCCAACTATTTCGAGCTTTTTGGTCAATATTCCGAAAATTCAGACTTCTCATGAAAAAGTCTGAAAAAATCTAGTGATTTGGGAAAAAAATCCGAAAAAAATTCAAGATTCAAACACACTTGATTTTTTTGTGTTTGTCCCCAATCCAATAAAAACTTGATTTTTTTAAATAATAAATAAGGTCCAATCGTGGATTCTAGTTTGGTCAAACTTTTTTAATAAGAATAGTCAGATAAATTCAGACTTTTATAAATAAGGCCCATATAGTGTTCATAAGCCTGCCATTCCTATAAGGTATGTGATTCGTTATCCAGAAACCCATTATCTAGAAAACTATAAATTACAGGAAGGCCATATCCCATAGACTTCATTTTAATCAAATAATTCTAAATTTTTAAAATGATTTCTTTTTCTTCTGTAATAATAACAACATTGTTCTTGTACTTGATCCCAACTAAAATATAATTAATACTTATTGGAGGCACAACAATGCTATTGAGTTTATTTTAAGTTTAAATAATTTTTTTAGTAGGTATAAAATATGAAGTCCCAAATTAAGTAAAGACTCTTTATCTGGAAAACCCCCACCCCCAAGAATTCGGTATAGTGGGTCCCATACCTGTATAGTTTTTTAAATTAACAAACTGGGTCTTGAATAAAAGAGGACATTGTACAATTTTATTATAAATATATATATAAAATTATTTTGTTATGTAAATTGTTTTGTCATGAGTGGAGAATACACCCTGTGTATTCTATGCTGTCAGCTAATACATCTGCATGCCTCTGTGATCTGACATTTTCCAGTGCTCTAGACACACCCAGGCACAAACATAGTGTGAGAAATCTGAGGATCTGCTGGATATATTGGTGCTGTTTTCTTTAGATCATCATTGGAATAGGTCATTAAAAGACCATTGGAGTTATGTAATAAAAGGCTCTAAGTTTGCCCAAGAGCAGTAACCCATAGCAACCAATATGAGGTTTGCTTTTAAACAGATGACCAGTGCTACCCACTGATTGGTTGCTATGGGTTACTGCTCCTCAGCAAACTTAATGCATTTTAATACATATAATCCACTCTTTAATCTTTTTCCCTAAAAAACAAATATTCTTGAACTTTTTTTTCAATTACATCTCTCTCCTCATTAAAATAGTGTTCAGTCAGTAGAAGAGAATGCTGTCCTTATTTTATTGGAAAGTTGTACCTAAACAAGCATTCTTGCATTAAAGGGATTATGTCATGATATTTATGGTGTAATTTTTGTTTATAAATGACCCTGTTTACACTGCAAATAATTCACTCTACCATGTAAAATTTCATTCCTGAACCAGCAAGTGTATTTTTTAGTTGTAATGTTGGTGTGTAGACAGCCATCTCAGGTCATTTTGCCTGGTCACGTGCTTTCAGAAAGAGCTACACTATGGAACTGTTTTCTGACAGGCTATTGTTTCTCCTACTCAGTATAACAAAAGGAGTTGCAGTGGGACATGGATTTTTACAGTTAAGTGCTGTTCTTAGATCTACCAGGGAGCTGTAATCTGGTTACCTTCCCATTGTTCTGATGATGGTTTGATGGGGGGGGGGGGGGTGAAATCACTCCAACTTGCAGTATTGCAGTAAAGATTGACTGAAGTTTATCAGAGCACAAGTCACATGACTGGGGGCACCTGTGAAATTGGCAATATGTTGAGTCTCAAGCCAGATTTCAAAATTAAATCGAAAAAAATCTGTTTGCTGTTTTGAAAAATGGTTTTCAGTGCTGAAGTCTGCTGCAGCAACACTATTAACTGATGTATTGTGAAAAAAAACATGTTTTCCCATGACAGTATCCCTTTAATGTGGAGACCCTTTGTGATGTTTTGTTGACATATGCATTACTGCTTAATAATTATTGTACCTAATATACTTGATTTAAAAATCACGTTTTAGGAGCCTCTGAGATCTACCTAGGGGAGGTTGGGCAGCACCCATAGAAGTATTATTGACTTGTTTAGGGAAAGCTTTTGAAGAAATAGGCAATAGCAAAAATAATTATGGTGTTGCTCATATTCTATTGAGCTCAGTGTGGCACACTGCACACTGGTTATATGGGCTGAAGTAATTTTCAAAGGACACCCCCATCAGCATACAAATTAGTTCCCCAGTTGACACTAACACATTTGGCTGCAGGCTATAGGGCTATAGTCCAGCCACATTCTGGTTTAGCTCCTCCTTTATTCATTCTTACATTAGCTGGGCTTCTTCCTTCTTTTTGCTCTCTCAAACCATCACTGTGTGGCATGAGTTTTCTCTACACTAAAATTTTCATAACTTAATTGCATCCGCATATACAAATCTTTAACATAACACTTTAATTATCTCCTTTAAACCACTTTTAAAATTACCAAGGCAATCCGTAAAGGTGACACAGTACAAAGAAGCTGGACAAGCATGTTAGGCGGCAGAAAGCTTTTCTTTCCAAACTGCTAAAAATAGTAAACATAATTAAATCATTACTTCATCTCCTCTCATCAGCTGAACCAAATCTCAATAATAAACCAAGTAATGTTGTGAGCATTTTTTAAAACATTTATTTGCCTCCATTGCAGGATAGAACAAAAATAAAAGAGGAAGTACACAGTTATTCCAAAATTACCCCTATACTTATACATATATTTTACACTACAACATAACACAACAAAATGAAAATGTTAAGTAAACAAATAATATGTTGCTGCCCTGCACTACTTGTGGGTTTGCTTCAGAAACACTACTATAGTTCATATAAATAAGCTGCTGTTTAGCCATGGGTTAGCTTTTTAAGATGGGAAAGGAGTAAAGGCACAGAGCAGAATACAATGGTGTCTGACAGAGCTTATTCACTATCTGCCTTATATATTTAGCCTTATTTCAACGTACCAGTGTTTTTATAACTCTGATGCATTTTCATTTTTTATGTTTCTGTTCCTTTAACTCTTCTTTAAGTGTGGATTTTATTTTATTCTCTAATGTTAAAAAAGCCACCTGCAGTGGGTTTTTAGCACTTTTTGTTTTAGCTGTTTTTGGTGAAACAACATCTAAAAGAAATGACAACTAGAGTATTGTCACGATTGGTATCCTAAACCCAGAACAAACCCCAAGGTTCTGGCCGTGACTCACGCTTCTGCTTATAACAGTTGCCTTTCACATCCGGAGAAGCCCTTCTTAACTCAGATACCACCAGATCTTAAAGTGAGAGAACCAAGACAAGAGTTCTGGGAAGGCAAGGGAACTGGAATGTGTGACTGGAGTATTGGGGAAAGAGCTAGGTGTATTCAAAGAATAGGGTTAGGGTCAAAACCAATCAGTTAACTCAGGACAAAGTCAGGATTTGGAAGAAAAGTCAATAGCAGGCAAAAATCGGATCAGGCAGTAATACTGCGGTGGTCAAGGACAGGCAGAGGTAAAGGAACTTAAAATAGATCTACAGTATGTTGGGCAAGAAAAATCAGACAAGCACGATGACATCAGACACCCCTCTAGACCACCAGGTATGATGTTTTGTTATCAGTCGATTAAAAACATCCTTCAGTAGTATCATAATGCATTATTAACATTTGACCATTGTTTGAAACATACAGGCAACCAAATATGTACTAATTCCCATAATGTGAAGGCAATATAAATAATGTTATTTTGACTGTTAGCCCTGCTGACGATGTTGCGTCTCGTCTGTTTAGTTTAAAATTTCCACTTGCTTTCGTCAGTGATCTCCGTCCTCCTTGATCTCTGGCTTTGTTTGCAAAAGTGGTGCAATGGAAAAATTATTTTATTTCCTTTGTTGAAGTAATTAGTAGTGTTGAAAATGGAACTATAAAAGTTTTAGGATGAACAAACTAGCCATGTATCTTGTTTTGCCAACAATGACCTCTGAATGGAAAGCCTTTTATATACTTTTAAGTCATTGTGCACCATCAAAGTTTTTTGCTTGTATTAATTTATTGTAAAATGGACTCCTAATCCTAGATTATTTCAAGCGTCTTCATAAACATGTTGTTTTCATTGTAGGTTCTTTCTCAATGGGTAATAGATCTAATAGCTCAGTGATTGATTTCTTTCATTGCTTATTGTTTTATTAACTGTAAGTTTGCGACACATTAAAAAAAAAAACAGGATTAGTGAACAAATTTAAAATGTTTACATTACCATTAATGTTTCTTGGAGACTACTACATCACACAAGGACCATCTTTTCCAGCAGTCTCCCAAGACATATTACTGTTAGGGAATACAGTCTTATATTCTATAGTAGTGATGGGCGAATTTGCGCCATTTCGCCGAAAAATTAGCGAATTTCGCGAAACAGCGAAAAATTCGCGAAACGGGGCCGGCGCCCGTTTTTCAACGCCGGCGCCCGTTTTTGACGCCGGCGTCCGTTTTTTCGAAAAAAAATTTGACGCCGGCGATTTTTTTCCGCGAATTTTCGCGGGCGTTTCGCGAATTTATTCGCCTGCCGCGAATCGCGCAAATTTGCCGCGAATTCGCGCCTGGCGATTAAATTCGCCCATCACTATTCTATAGGATAAACAACACCAGTAAAGCAATGGTGTTAGCCCTCCTTACTTTACCCTTGAAGTTATGTTCTCCATACTTAAATATAAGTAAGTTTTGGTTTACAGTGTTAATGGTTTTAAGTGTTGTAATGGTTCTGCACTCATCCCTATACATCATGTTGCAGATAATCCGATTGACACTACCTAATCAGCCACCAGTTAAAGAAATACTGGTAACTACCCAACATTACCAGAGGATACATATAGACATGGAATCTAAGGTGCAATACTCACTAACATCAGCCACACTGTTTAACCATAATGATATCTGTGAATATAATGTTTTACTCCGGTACAGGTTAACAGGTTGACCAGATGGCAGACCCCCCGGCAGGAGGTGTCAATTGAAATTGCTAGAAGCTCTCACCTTGCAGTCAACCATGATGCTTAAATTAGTCTCATTGAATGTCAAGGGCCTTAATATCCCTAACAAAACACATGCTAGCAATGAAATATCTCAAGACTAAAAGCAGATATAGCTATGTTTCAAGAATCACATTTCAAGGCCTCAGAAGAGGCACGCTTAAACTCCAGAAATTACACCCAGATTTATCAAGCCTGCAACTCTCAAAAAAAAAAGCTGGAGTGATAACCTTAATTCATACACCATTACCTGCATACTTATTACTGGGACAACCTATCTCGAAAATTAAGCGCCCAGCCCAGAAATTGATTAATCATATCACGACTGCTCTTAGCCTAGCACTTACATCTAAATGGAAACACAAATGATACCCACCATAACAGAGGTTATTTAGAGAATGAGTAACAATAAAAACTTCGAAACCATGACAGAGTATATAACTAATGCAACCCAACTTGAAGAACAGACCTGGTCCCCATGGGTAACATATTTCTCTGCAAGAACCTAAAATGAGCCAACAGGAAAATATCACCACCAAGGCACAAGCAGTTAATCTGGAATGTAGGGCAAGGTGTCAGGTCTTAAGATATACACAACAAAATAAAGACACACTTGGGTAGGGTATAACAAAGGTAATTCCAGGTTCTTTTTATTGTTACTTTCTTCTTCTTTTTCTTTTGTTGGTATAGTTAAAGGTCTCAATATTTGTTCATATTGTAGGCTATATTTGTACAACTAAAAATTGCAAAAACAAACTGGCATGAACGAAACTTAACATGTGAAATGTGTGTAATACTTATTTACCTGGCAAATAAAAGTACGACTGAATCAAAATGTGGAACTAATCCGAATACCAACATGTAAACCTCAAAATCCTTTTGCCAACACCAATGAAAAAAACTACTGAAAAAACTACTGAAAATCTTGAAATAAAGAAAGATTTAACATTTAGAAAAGGACAACTCCCATTGACTTCTACATGACTTTGACAGCTTTTAGATGGCAAAGTCTTGTATAAGTGTTCATTTGTGGTTTTTAATACTTAGGGGTCCATTTACTAAAGTGCGGTAAATCTGACTTTAAGTTTCTGCATGTTATCGCTGAGAATATTTTTCCGCCAGAATATTCGCAGTGACTACGTTTACTAAACAGAGATGCGCTCAGAGGTCATTGCGATCACTTGCGGTAACTACGTTATGGAACCAGCTTACGTTATCGGTAATTTTAGCAAGTTGCGAATTTTCTGGCGACAAATTACATTTTGCGAATAAATATGCTATAAAATAGTCTTGTTTTATGGCGGTTATTATGGCAAATTTTACTGTGACATTTATGGCCAGAAATACATCTTCAAAACTCAAACTTTATTGACTGATGATTATACCATCCAACAACATTACCAGAGTAACACCAATCAAACATTTAGGCATCATATAAACCCAAGAGAATCATATGAACAAGAAATCATACCAGTCAATCTCTTTGCTTCATAGAAATGCACAGTTTAATGTAGCCAATCACAATGAAACCAAAAAAACGTAGAGGCTGACGAATCCTTGGACTGTGATGCCGCTGCCAATAATACACCTCTGAGCTGAAACTGCTGCTTTTGCAGCAGATAAAAGCAGAAGCCAAAACATCCTGTCAGCAATAGCTGCAGATCTGTCTCCTGTCAGCAAAGAATGATGGGTAAAAAAAAAGTATTATGGGATATTTCCTGCCCCTTGAGAATTTTCTGGCGAAAAAATACTTTTACGCCACTACATAGGTGGCGGTAAAATGTTGCGAATATTCTTGTGTAAATTTAGTCTTTTGCACATTTCGCTGTTTAATAAACCAGGCGTTAATGTGTACGTAGCGTTATTGCAATAACTGTCGAAAACATATTTTTGTGCAAGAAAATTCACAAATTTATATTTACCGGAGGTTAGTAAACTGGCGAAAACATATTTGGCGACAAATTTGTCTATATTTTGTGCGAATATTTTTACCGCGCTTTAGTAAACGGACCCCTTAATGAATTAACAGTTAATGAAGGTTCTTAATAGTCCCAATTCTAGTAATACAGCTAATGATGCATGGTTCACACATGAGGAAATTCAAAAGAGACTAGAACATGTTAAGATAAACAAAAGTGCAGGCCGGATGTTATTCATCCCAGGGTACTTAGTGAGTTAGCTCTGTGATTGCCAAACCTCTTTACTTAATTTTTCAGGATTTATTGAGGTCTGGCATGGTGCTGAGAGACTGGAGAATTGCTAATGTGGTGCCACAATTAAAACAGGGATCCTGTTCTCAGCCTCAAAACTATAGGCCAGTTAGTCTGACGTCTGTGGTAGGAAAGCTTTTTGAAGGGTTAATAAAGGAATAGATACTGGACTTCATAGCAAATCATAATACTATGAGTCTGTGCCAGCATGGTTTTATGCATAATAGATCTTTCCAGACTAACTTAATTTTTTTTTATGAAAAGGTGAGCAGGGACCTCGTGTCAGGGGGCCTATCAGCTCGCAGTCGGGAGTAGTCGGGGCCAAGGAGGAAGGAAACAGGAGTAATCATTGTCTATTCCAGGCAAAAGTTCAGTAGGCAGGCAGTAGAGTAGCAGAATCCAAGTTCAGGCAGGGTCAGGAATTTCAGGAAACAATAAACACAAATTATAGAAGCACCCAGGAACCAAACAGAAAATCCTACAATCGGGCATCCAACCCGTGAGCTGGAAGTCCTTAAGCATTTGAATTTCGCGCCAGGCGCATGACATCATTGCACCGGCATCGTCTCGGACCACGTGGCTCATGGGCGCCGCCATCTTGGATGCGGCACCATAGAGGAGCGGAGCGCCATTGGGCGCTTCTGACACCTCAATTCTGGGATGGCAGTGGATGTGATTTACTTGTGATTGACTTTGCTAAAGCATTCGATACAGTGCCACACAGAAGGTTACTAGTTAAATTAAGGAATTCTGACCTGAAACATAGTATTTGTACATGGATAGAGAACTGGCCAAAAGATAGACTACAAAGAGTGGTGGTAAATGGAACATTTTCTAATTGGACCAGTGTTGTTAGTGGAGTACCGCAGGGCTCTGTATTAGGTCCTTTGCTTTTCAACTTGTTTATTAATGACCTGGAGGTGGGCATTGAAAGTACTGTTTCTATTTTTGCAGTTGATACTAAATTGTGCAGAACTATAGGTTCCATGCCGGATGCTGCCACTTTGTAGAGTGATTTGTCTAAGTTGGGAAACTGGGCAGCAAACTGGTAAATGAGGTTCAATGCTGATAAATGCAAGGTTATGCACTAAATGGCAGTGTGTTGGGCGTTTCCTTAAATGAGAGGGTTCAAGGAGTTTTTGTAGATTACAAGTTGTCTTATTCTGGGCAGTGTCATTCTGTGGCTACTAAAGTAAATAAAGTTCTGTCTTGCACTTAAATTATGAGGGTAGACTGTAAAGGTTGGGGTTGTTTTCTCTGGTAAAAAGGCGCTTGCGAGGGGACATGATTACACTTTACAAGTACATTAGAGGACATTATAGACAAATAGCAGGGGACCTTTTTACCCATAAAGAGGATCACTGTACCAGAGGCCACCCCTTCAGACTAGAAGAAAAGAACTTTCATTTGAAGCAACATAGGTGGTTCTTCACAGTTAGGAAAGTGAGGTTATGGAATGCACTGCCGGGTGATGTTGTGATGGCTGATTCTGTTAACGCTTTTAAGAATGGCTTGGATGATTTCTTGGACAGACATTATATCAAAGGCTATTGATTGTGATACTAAACTCTATAGTTAGTGTAGATATGGGTATATATAATTTATGTGAAGGTATGGAAGGGTGTGTGTATGGATGCTGGGTTTTTATTTGGAGGGGTTGAACTTGATGGACTTTTTTTCAACCTGATTTATCTATGTAACTATGTAACTATTAATATGCCATACCTCCCCTGATGAATGCCAGGAAACACATTTGGAGGGTGGAGCTCAGGGATCATGTAGTATTAGGTGACTATATGTGCATGGGGAAATATCTGATTTATTATAGCACTATAGTAGGGTACTATGAGAGTGGCTATTTCCTTTTATGCTATAAAATGGTATAGGGTGTTGTGGAGCTTCTATATGATTTTTGGCTCATTATTGACATGACAGTTTTTATGCTGTTAGATATTTTTTTCTTTTTAGAAATATCATTTATCAGTTGTATCAATTGCCAATTATAAATACTAGAATTATAATCTTTCGATAATGGAATGGTTGGGTGCAATATCCTGGCTGGAGTTGAACCAGTGACCTGGTGTTTCTTTGCTGCCTGAATTACCTCTGCCCTATGTGAGCAGACAGATAAGGTCCTGGTTCACTCCTTTTGCTATCCTTGTATTTGCAAGTTGGCATGGCTTGTTTCACCTGTTACCAATATGGCCACAGTTGATCTGTGTAAGCCATTGGTCTGCCTATAAAACCCCCTGCTCTGCACTGACTTGTAGTTCCTGGGTGTGATTCTTATCTGTTCTGACCTTTGCCTGTGTTTGACCTCACTGTATCGCTGCCTGAACTGACCCATGCCTATTTGACCACTCTTCTTGATCTTGACTTTGTACCGTGTTACAGATTGATCTTGACCCCGGCCTGTTTATCCTGACTACGCTACTGGTTCCTGAATCTGTACTTCACTATCTGGTTGGTATTATCACTGCTTGTTCCACAACTTCACTCTCTGTTCCCAATTCCTCCTGTATACTTTATGTTTCCCTTGCCTGCCCAGAACTTTCTCCCTGGTCTTCTTACTTTAAGACTTGGCAGCATCTGATTAGCAAAGGGCTCCTCCCGAAGCCAAAGGCGGCTGCTACGGGCAGACGTGTGAGACCAGGACCTTGGGGTTTGTTCTGGGTTTGGGATACCATACATTACTTTGGGTTTGTGGCAACACACAATTTTCCACATAATATGAAGGCATCATTATCCTGTCAACCATTTTCTTTTATATTCTTTACAATTATATATATATATTTACAAATGTATTTTACAAAATAAATGAACAGTTTCCCTTTCACATATTCTTGTTATCATTTGGCAGTTCACTGTTTACTTTACATCAGAGAAGAAACTATAAACTAAATTGGCATTCTTTATAAAAGAAAATACAGATTCTGTTTAACACAACATGCCATGGAATTAAGTTTATATTTTGAGAAGAATCATGCAGAAGCATTTAGTGACTCAAGCAAAAACACATTTTTTTGAATTTTTATTTTATAATAAACAATGAATGTCTCTCTATTAAACAAAACATTCACCCGTTTTGAGTATAAAATGCATTTGTTGTCATCTAAATTTGTGTTAACTAAAGCGGATACAGAGACAACTCTCAACCATAGTAACAACTGTAATTTAAGAATTTAACAGCCTCTTAGCTTAACTACAACCACTTCATAAGGCATGTCATACTCTAACTGAAACAGTGCTATTATAAAATATATCTTAAATTAAATAGATATTAACCCTCTATTGTTTGAAAGATACACATATATTTTAATAGTACATTAAATATCTGCCACACGATCCATTTATTTTTCGATTTTAACCAGTTATGGAATGTCTTTATTACATGTTATATACAGTAAATAAATAACCTGGATTGTGGTTGCTTGGCAGAATCCTAGGGCAATTAAGTTTGCTATATTTATAGTTATGGTAATGTTATGAAACACAGAAGATTATATTTCTGTCCTTGTTCAGTAATATATCAATTAGGTGTTTATATGAATGCAGATATTTATCCTGCAAACTATTTTTTTACATTGCATGTATTCAAAATAAATGTATTCAAAATAGGCCAGACTAACATATGCAGGCAGCTTGTTGTCAATCAGTATTAAAAATTATACATTCCTTAAAGGACATGTACACCCTACATTCTCCTACCATGTACTGTATATATGTTGGAAACCCCCAACCAAACCATAATTTGTACTCCATATATATCCTCTGTTCGCCAGCGGTATCCCATTTCCCCAAACAAATAGCAGCTATCACCTACAAGCCATTTTCACTGACACTCTATTTACATCTGCTAGCAGCACATGTGAACATGTGTGTTTAGTAATCAGAGTTAAGAAGAACTGAGCATGCTCAGTAGCCGAAAGGCAAGATAAATTGCTAAGGAAGGGGGCCGAGTGGGTTGGAGGAGGAGAAGGAATCCTAAGTGATTAAGTGTATGCTGCAACCTTACTATTAACATTTTAACAAGCAGAGAGGCAGATATTTAAATATTTCAAAGAGGCTGTTTACTGAGTACATCTTTGTGGGGGATTTACATGTCCTTTAAATCTATTGAAATATTAATACTTTTGAGTTTTTGGGACACTTATTTTATTGTATGGTGGGTGGTTTAGGTAATTTCTGGGTAGGTTAACAAAAAAAGTGAATATACCAGTAATGGTCCATTGGTTTAACGTAAAAAACACTGCAATGTTTGTAATTGTAATATTTGATGTTGGTAATAATGATTCCACTGTTTAATACACGCCAGTTAGGGCCTTTCACAAAGTTTTTCAAGATCCCACATCAATCCTTGCTTAACTTGATAAATCTGACATTTCTTCCACTTGCTTTATCAGTGACAAAGTTCCTGTTCTAATGCATAGCTTTATATAATGTAATGTAGTTGTTGACCTAGGAACTAGGAATAATATGTTAGGGCCTGCAAGTATTCTTACTGGAAAAAAAAACGTATTTTCCTGGAAGTTCCTATTCACTGATCACTAATATCAATGTGAGTTGATAGCATCTTTTGTTTCATGATGAGCTGTCTTTGCTTATGGAGTGGAGTTTGTCATATTCGTGATCATGAGCTTTCAACTGCATGCAAGAACGCTTATCTTCCAAGCTCAGCATCTCTTTAGACTGGCACCAGCAGAACAAACATGACTGGAAAAGACAAATTTGTTAAAAATGAAACAAATGCAAATGGATAATGGGTAGGATAGTCATTATGAAGTGTTGAATTATTTCTATCTTGAAAAAAAGGATACCAATATTCAATCTTTTTATCACCTACTTGTGATCTTAAAGGAGAACTAAAAATTATGTTTTGGGCTTTTATACCAGCCAAAAACAACCACAGTCCTTCAGCAGTAAAGATCTATGTCTCCAAAGAAGCCTCGTTAGCTCCCCATCTTCTTTTCTGCTTTTCTTAGCTTCTCAACAGCTACTCAAAGCTTACTGAGGATGCGCATGTTGCAGACATTCCTAAAAATATCCAAAATCGGAAACTTCTGTGACAGCCTTGAAAGCCAGGATTATTACTACTTTAATGATTGTTGGTTCAATAAGATCAGTATATAAAATATGGCATTTTTAGGGTTTAATCCTCCTTTAATAGACTAATTTTATATTCACAGTTATTCACAATAAAGGAGATATAAAATGAAGCGGTGTTAGCTAGTTGTAACTAGTGATGGGTGAATCTATTCCATTTCAATTTGCTGTGACATTGGGTGTCTATGGGTGTTTTGTCTCTGCATTTTTCGACCAACTTTTGCAATGCTTTCTCAAAACTATTTACTTATGGTGAAATATGAAATTTCCCTGTGAAAGTTCACTCATCATTAATTGCAACACAAAGACCTTTATCTATTTAAGGTATTTATACAAAATTGTTTTACAGGTATGGTACATGTTATCCAGAATGCTCAGAACCTGGAGTTTCAGGATAACGGATCGTTCCATAATTTGGATCATCATACCTTAAGTCTATTAGAAAATCATATAAACATTAAATAAACCCAATAGGCTTGTTTTGCCTCCAATAAGGATTAATTATATCCTAGTTGTGATCAAGTACAAGGTACTGTTTTATTAGTACACAGGAAAAGGAAATCATTTTTAAAAATTTGGATTATTTGGATAAAATAAAAATTTCTGGATAACAGGTTTCCGGATAATGGATCCTATATCTGTATCATCCCAAATTGTTTTCAAATGTAGTAAATGCTAAGTATGGCTTAAAAATATATATTTACATCCCAATTTCCATAGTCATGAAAGGAAGAGGGAGTTGTGAATCCTGTGACTTTAAGGATTGTTATAAAAAACAGAAAGAATCACAAAAACACAGTCAAACTGCCAATTTGTCGAAAGGAAAATGACAGCCCCAGGTTTATGAGTATCAAGAACCATATTACTCTAGTTCCACTCTTATAGAATTCAATTTTATCGACATTAAATGCAACATAAAATAAACTCTGTGCATTCTTGTCAAAATCCCCCCTGCCTATCATTGTTCTGCATTGTACTGAGAGAATCAGATCATTTGTAAGATGACATAAACAGATACAATTAGCTCACATGCTTTACTTTAGTAGGAACCATTTAAGATCCAGTGACCAGTTTGTGAGTCTGTGCAGTGTTTTATTAAACTTGTTACGTTATTATTATTTACAAACAGATAAAGAATGAAAGAAAGCAAATCAAAAAATAGTACTAAAATATGTGTTATATTTGCAACATACCTTAAAGCAGTTTCTAAACCTTGTGCTCACTAAGTAGAGAGCTATTGGTTTGATGCACGAATTCAAATTAGCCATGTTTATACCAATGTAATCCAACAGCAAGAGGAAACTGTAATGGCAAAAAAAAGTTCAGATATACTTTAATACTAAAGATTATCAATCAATAATACATTATAACCATTGCAATGATGAATTGTATATACAATATATATATATATATATATATATATATATATATATATATATATATATATATATATATATATATATATATATATATATATATATATATATATAAAAACAAAGAATGCAGCTCATCCAGCTGAGAGAGAGAGAGAGAGAGAGAGAGAGAGTCTTTCAAACTCTCAGATGAAACAATTAAACATGACCCTAGTGAGCTACAAGTGGCAGCTGCTGATGTTGTAATAAAAGCAAGCATTTGGTTCACTGAAGCAGCACACGTTTTTCAATGATGCATTCTTGAATGAAAATGATTTATTACAAAACAGAGAAAGCTGCATGATGCATTCAGGCAGATTTATTTACCTTAGAAAGTCACACCTCTTAGCATCCTTTTCATCATAAAATGTGAATTTTAAAATCCGACTGAGGTGCAGAGGAAGCCAGCAAACAGAAAATACAAGCGCAAAGTAAAAGACTGTTTTTGCATCCTCCTGTCTCTGAAACAGTTAAAAACACACTATTAATTGTAATTCAGAGGAGGGCTTCATTTAGTAACGCCTTCAAGATCTTCTTCCTCATTGCCATTGTCATGATTCTATTACACTGCTATGGAATATGTAATTTAACTTCATTTTACATGCATATTGCTCTATTACTATTTCTCAAAAAAATGTATTTTCAAGAGCAGAGTAATAGTAAGAAACCAGGATAGTGATTTAATGATGCAATATCTGGAGAATGCTGATCTACTGATCACTGACAGATGATCTACTGCTGGATGATGATCTGTCTTTTGTGCTGCACTGTAAATGTTTGGGACCTGTTATCCAGAATGTTTGGTACCTGGGGGTTTCTAGATAAGGGATCTTTCTATAATTTGGATCTCCAAACATGGGAGGGGTGATTTATCAAAGGTCAGATTTTAGTGGTTTTAGAGGTTTTTAAAAACTAAACTCTAAAACTAGGAATATCATGAGATATATTTAAAAATCTGAATCATAAAAGTATGAACGGAAAATTACGCTGAGCAATGCACTATAACATTTCTGACAATTTTTAGGGGAAAAAAAATACAAAAAAGTCCATATTTATTTAGAGTGGTCTAATCCGCACAGCTCCCACTGACTTCTATAGCACCTCAACAAGTCATTAATTAATAAACCCAATAGGATTGTTTTACCTCCAATACGGATTCATTATACCGTTTATACTGGGTCTATGGGAGACTTCTTTCCATAATGCTTTCTGGATAATGGATCCCATACTTGTAGTAGCACATATACAGTATGTATTTGTTAGACATGTATAGATGTTTGGTTATAAATATGTAAGTTCCTGATCTCATGTGGTTTTTCAGCAACTGATTGCTTTGGTTTGCTGCAGAATAAAAGGGTGAATTGTCGCCAGCGACCACTTTTCACTCATTTGCCAGGTGCAAATTCGCTACCACTACACTAATTCACTAATATGCAAAGTTGCATCCTGGGAGCCGAACGGTGGCGACTTTTTGCTAGCATTACTTCAGCAGTGTGAGCATTTCGTAGCGAAGATGCGCTAGCGTTCGTTTGTGCCTAGCGGAAAATCGCTAGTGATCTTGCGCTTAGGTCAATTTGCATACGGTACTTTAAAGTTATATGGAGGTCTTTATTTTAAATGTTGGTGCAAATGCTTAAAGTTACCACTTTTTATTACAAATTTCCAGGGAACCTTAATAAAGACAATTTATATAATGCCCTACACATGAGCCCACTGTAAAATGAATGTTCCATATGTTATGAAAAGTCTGGAGAAAACGATTGTTAGGACTTTTGCATGCAATCCCGCTTAAAAAAAGGAAAAGTCGCCAGCGTTTTTGGAATTTTAATGCATTTTCAGCACACAGGATATGATGTAAGTGACAGAAGATTGAGGAAGATCTAGCTGCTTTGTTTTTAGCACTTCGCCTGGACTGAGGTGGCAAAGTCAACTCTGACGAAAGAGGTAACGTTCAGTAAAATCTGCACTTCAGTGAATTTGCAGAGTAACGATCGTTCGCCTGAGCAAAAAGTCGCCTGGCGATAGAATGCTAATGAATGGTAGCGATGGTCCCGTTTCGCTAGAGCAGGGATCCCCAACCTTTTGAACCCATGAGCAACATTCAGAAGAAAAAGGAGTTAGGGAGCAACACAAGCATGAAAAATGTTCTTGGGATGCCAAATAAGTATTGTGATTGGCCATTTGGTAGCCCCTGTGTGGATTGTCAACCTACATTCAGGTTTTTATGCAGCCAAAACTTGCCTACAAGCCAAGAATTCAAAAATAAGCTCCTACTTTGAGGCCACTGGGAGCAACATCCAAGGGGTTGGAGAGGAACATGTTGCTCACGAGCTACTGGTTGGGGATCACTGCGCTAGAGAATTGGCGCCTGCGCCAGGTAGTGAATTGCCGATGTCCCTGCAGGTCGCAGCGCTAGCAAGCAGCTAGCATTAGCCGCTTCGCCCTTTAGTAAATCTGCCCCTATGTGTTTGATTGTAATGCAGTTATCATGTATAGAACTCTATGTCAGACATTATTTGGCAATAATGGTATGTTGCAGTACTAAGTTTAATAAAAGTGTTAAACACAATAATTTCTATATTGTTCTATCACTGTTTTAGCAATGTTAATGTACAATATCAAACCCCATCATTATGTACCTGTCGTAAGGTGTCACTAATAGCAAGTCCCATTTCATTTTTCTTCCTGAATAGCTCAAACGTCATCAGGGTGTAGAAGATCACCGACAGAACCAAAGGGAAGCAGAAATAGAAGCTAAACAGCCACATATCCTTGTACATCTTATAAAACTGGGAAAATAAATAAAGAGTATATTACTTTAGACAAACCTTTATACAACAATGGGAACCATGCATCTTAGTTTTATCCACCCACTGATTGGTCTTATTCTGCACCTGAACAGACTGTGATTTGATGTAGCTGGAAAAAATGCTGATGTTTTGCTATCTTAAAAATCATATGTAATGTACTGTATAGCAATTTTTTTAGCCATAAGGCCAACACTGACCAAACTCCCCTGCTGCATTTCTCCTTGTTTGGTCACCTAAACTTTAAATAGCATGGATATAGTTAAAGAAACGATCCACAAAATATTGCTTTTAAAGGAACAGCAACAACCAAAAAATGAAAGTGTAGCAAAGTAATAAAAAATACAGTGTACAGCTACACCGCGCTGGTAAATGCAGCATGTTTGCCTCACAAAGACTACTGTAGTTATATAAATAAGCTGCTGTGTACCCAAGGTGGCAGTCATTTAAGCTGGAAAAAAAGGCGAAAAGGTTACATTGCAGATCACAGATAAGCCCTGTCAAATAAAATTGTGTTTTATCTGTTATCTGCTATACAACCTGTACCTTTTCTCCTTTTTTTCCAGCTTGAATGGCTTCCCCCATGGGTACACAACAGCTTGTTAATAGAAACTAAAGTTGTGTTTCTGAAGCAAACACACCAGTTTCACCAGGGTAGAGCAACGGCACATTATCTTTTATTTACTTTGATACACATTAAGTTGCTGCTGTTACTGTTCCTTTAACTAGGTACATGACAGGCTTTGGACAGATCAGTCTGTCCATCCCACAACATTTTGTCATGTAGTTAAGTATGACAGCATGCTACAAATTTCATCCTAAATTGACTTACTGCCATCATATAATATATCATACTTTAACTGCACAACATAATCATTAAATGATGTAATATATGGGGTAATTGGTAATTAAAGCTGCTGGTGGTATTCCCCAATACAAGTTGTATTTCTAATCATACTAAGGAATTGACATGCTAGTTTGGTTGGCTATACAGCCAAAACTCATCAATTAAGAAAGTAGATTCATCTTCCGGATAATGTCTCCTGTGAATGATGCTGGTATACATGTGTATATGCTGTCAGTTGAGATTGTAAAGTCGGTTACATTATATTATTTACTGTACAATTTTATATTACATTTGGGGTACAAGACATCCAAGGAAAACTGCTGTGTAATTCAACATACAGTTTCATGAGTTGGGTTAAGCACGTAACTTGTAGATATACTGACGATAGATATATAACCACCCCATCCCAAGCTACAGTAGATTCATAATAATAATTGTGACTTTTAGATTTTAACTCTTTCTACTACTCAAGCTGCCTACCAGTCAAAAAATAAACATTTTAAAAAAAGTAAAATATAATATTAGCTAAACAATATGATGCAGTTTATGTACAGCGCGATTTACCTTTGATAAATCAGCCCTGCAATGTTGATGCTATTTATTGTTGATTTTGTGCATGCTACTGTTACTTATAAGCAAGCATTAACAGGTGTTCATTAACAGGGAAAGGAAAGCAAAACTTACCCTCATAAAGGAAGTTGTTTGTACATGATGAAGCATACAGGTCTGGAGGTGTTCCCCTCGATAGTTAGTTACAATTAAATCATAACCTATCACTTCAGGTACTGCCAGAAGAGATGATATAACCCAGATGGAAGCGATTTCCACTGCAATCCATTTTGAAACACCAGTGGTTTGAACATGAGACCAGGAGACGACAGCCCTGTACCTGTGTGAATAATATTCGTCATTCATAGTTTCTTTGATTGGCTACATATCCTTTTTTATCCGTATTAACCAGTATTAATAGACAAACAGGCAAATTTACTAAAGGGTAAAGTGGCCAACGCTAGCGAAAATTCGCCAGCGTGACATCATTTTGCCACTTCACCGATTTACTAACGGGTGCTGGCGTAAATTCACTAGCGAAGTAGACCTACTCTAGCGTTACTTCGCATCCTTACGCCAGGTGAAGTTGCGCTCTGGCGAAGGGACGTAATTCACGCTAATTCACTAAGTTGAGGATTTTCGCGAACGTTACCTCTATCGCCAGATAAGTCCCAAAAAAACGCTGGTGTCTTTTACTTTTTATAGGGTGATAGGCTGAAAAAGATCAAATTTTTTTTTTAGGGTAACCGCCTTCCCCCCTACATTTGATAACATATGGCACCTAAACTATACTGTGGGCACATGTGTAGGGCATTAGAATACATTTAAGGTTCCCTGGCCTTGTGTAGTGTAATGTGTTTGCTGCTGCATATACGGCCATTGTACTTTAACTGCACGCCGGTGCAAATTTTCCATCGCTAGCGTAACTTCGAACCGCTGATCGTAATATCGCTAGCACAACTTCACAAACGATAGGTACCTTGTGCGCAACTTTGGATCCTTGTGAATTTGCGCAGCCCTGGCAAATCTACGCATGGCGAAGTGCGGCGAAGCCAACGCTGGCGCAACATCAGAGGTAAGTAAATTTGCACCAAATCCTGAGCAGACTATACTGGAATGTCTGGTAAACTAAGGCTAACTGTGCACAATGGAAATATAATTTACCCTGTGGAGACAGCTGTTTTATTAAAGTTTGATTTATTGGTACAGTAATATTTCCTTAAACATACTAGTGAATGCTGAAAGCTCACTTGAATTCCTTTCAGAATAAAGCGAAAGCATCACATGGATAACATTATTTCTTAATATGTGCTCCCGCTTCTCATTTCATTCTTTTTGTCATACAGCTATCTCTGTAAAAATCTCCATTTGTATTTTCAGATTAAACTTCCTTTCTTCTCATTTGCATGGATGCCTTGTGAATAAACCATTAAGCAGTATATTGTATGGTCTCCTTGTATATTTATACATAGCTATCATTAAGCACTGTGTATCTTGGCGGCGCTATAGAAATAAATGATGATGATGATGATGATGATGATGATGATGATGATATAACCCCTTTATGTAAACTATCCCAGCTTGGCCAGCCTTTCTTCATAAATTTCTTCATTACTAATCCTTTTAAGTGTACTCAAGATTACCAGTGCCTTATAAAGGGGAGGAATAAACCTCTACATCCACAAATGTATACACCATTTAATACAGGACAATATACTGCTGGCTCTTCCTGCTTCTGACTGCTTGCTACATCTAGGTTTATTACCTACATGTACTCCCAGGCCCTACTCCTATATATAGTGATAATGTTACCTTCAGAAGAAAAACCCATGTGGTTTTAGTTTATTCCAAATAAGACAGTTTTAGAAACAATGGGGCTCATTTATTAACGCAGCGCAGCGCTAAAAAGAGCGCAGTGGCCTGACATTTGCCCAGCGCATGCGAGTATTTAATAATGTAGCGCACGATACCTTAACAGTGCGATTTGTGCGCTAATGTAGACACAGACAGGTGCGACGTGTGAAACTGCGTATCAGCTGTCGCAGTGCTTATAATAAATTGTGCGCACAGGAAGATACCGCAAAGGTAAGGATTAGTTGTGCTCATGTATGAATGCGCTGCTTTAATTAGTTGCGTCACATATTGCGCATATTGCGTTCACTTAGACGCATCTGCATTTGTTTCTGTGCTAATATTTGTTTGGTTGCAAAGGTGTTTAGCCTACCTGATACCCTTAAAGGAACCTTGGTCAATATAAACATGTTGGGTGGAAGGCGTGGTTAATATGCACTTTACAGGGGTTGTTCATCTTTGAGTAAACTTTGAGTTAACAAACATCCCCACCAACAGCAGCACCATTGTATTTGCCAGAACACAGTTTAGCAGTGTGGCTCTGCACACATATATAAAATTCTCTTTTAAGCAACATGAAACGCAAAAATGTGAATATACTAGCGCAGCTGGGCAGGAATGCGCATTTTGAAGAGCGTTACTATTACGCCACGAAGAGGCAGTCGTAAAAATTGTGGTGCTGTTGCCCGGGTGCAGTTTTGCACATATACAGACGCAAATCTGCGACGGGCGCAGTGCAAGCGCATTGTAGCCACGCCCACAGCCACGCCCCTAACAACCACGGCATCGTTTGCGACATAAATGCCCAATCTTTTGCGCAATGCGCATAAACAAAACCATCGCAAAAGCTCTGTGTTATGCGCAATATCACGCAAATATATTAGCGATCACGCTTGTGATGGCGCAGACAATCTTTTGCGTCCACTTATGCGCTGCATTGCTTTAATAAATGAGCCCCATTGTTTGTTGCTTGGCCATGTGCAATTAGCCTTATCTCATGGCTTGAGCAGGCAATAACACTATGTAAAACCAGTGTTCTGTTTTACAAAACTGACAATTCTTTATAGAAGATATGGAAAACTGTTGAAGCTTACCTGTCTATGCTAAGGGCACATAGACTCAGCATAGTGATGCCCACGGTAGCCTTTTGCAAGAATGGAACTAGTTTGCATATTTCAACTCCAAATGGCCAATCTTGTGCCAGTAGCTTTAAAGAGAACAAAAAAGTACATCTGTATTATTGTCTCTTAAATAAAAACTCTAACATTAATATAACAGTAGTGTGCAGAACCAACCAATTACAAATGTATATTATCTGTACTGAAGAAACTCTGCTTATTATTCCTCAACACAATATTATATCTCATAGCAAAATGTAACTTAATTACTGCATATGACAATATATAGATATTTATTTAACAAAATATAACCCGTTTTTTATACCACACACACATTAGATGCTTACCGGTATATTATTTGCCAGAAGCCTTATACACTTTTGAATGTTGCTTATGTTGCTTATAATGGAAAATTGTTTGCAAAGGTAATAATGGGATATGGGATACACTTACAAGTCAGATAAAGGATTATCTTGTGCCTTATGAAGGCATGTAGCATGCTGCCATTATAAATGCAAGAAGATTCAAGAGTGTTCAGTATGACATTGTGATATATAAAATACTACTGTCATTATTTTGTATAGTGCTCATTGTAACAACCAAAAACAAGACCATTTTTTTTTCTCAATCCAAACTTTGTAAAGGTCAAGGAATGTTGTTATTCTAAAATTCCCTTTTTATTGATTCCGACCTATATAAACATATATTTAAAAAGGAACAGATTGGCCGACATTTGTACTCATCTCACTAAGCCACCTGTGACTGACCAGGCAGATAACAATGTTGAAGGCAGGACCCCAGTAGTTTCTGTTGACCTGTGAGCTCAAGCATGCACCAATGGTGGTTCTATTTAAAATTGATTTACTCTTTTAGTAGCTGCTTGGTTAGACTAACCAAGTCACACTTTATCTAGGCTTTATCAAGGGACACTTTTAAAGTATTTTCCCAGGCAACTGTGATTTCAATAGATCCCAACTACACTTATATAAGTTTCCCCAGTTGAAGAGGTGGTATACTCAACCCAATCTTGGTTCAGATTCTAGTTTCATGTTTCCTTTTTTTTTGAGTGTGTCTTTATTTTATTTTAAGACTCTATCAAACATATCAACCAATTTATTGCTGTATGGGATTCACTTTTTTTTCTGATTTGTTGTTTTGTATGTAAATCTGTGTGCTCAGTGTATACACCTATTTATTGTACAACACTGTGGAATATGTTGGCACTTTATGTGCTAATGACAAATGATATCTATATGACATTTATCCTTGAATACAGTGCATATGTCTATTACTATTAACCTAGAATCTATACACGTTCACTTTCTGCCAGTCTTTACAGGAACCATTATATTTTCTGTTTTGTGAAGCCTGTGATGGGCCAGCAGCTGCCTGTCCGAGGGGAGCCCATCACGGGAGGGACGCTGTTCACAGAAGACATGAAGAGCTCCCGCATGATGCACGATGACTTGGTGCAGGTGAGGTGGTGCAGTCGGGATGGGCGCTATTGCAGTATTACTCAGTATTACTCAGTATTACAGTATTACTCAATATTACAGTATTACTCAGACAGGTGGTGTCTGCCCTGGGGGGAAGGGGCAGTTATCTTAGGGCCCACTGGGAAGCGTGGGGTGAGGAGCCCCAGTAATCCCTATAGTCGCTCCTGCCTGTGCAGAGAAGCAACCAATGAGCAGTGGGGCTGGGAGTTGTACTGAAACCGATGAGGGGTCTCATGTGGCCCCTGGTCTTTGCCAGTAGTGTAACTAGAGATCACTGGACCCCACAGCAAATCATGTTTCAGGTCACCAACATATCTAAAGATTGACCAATATTTATTGAAATTGTATATGAATTAGGGCCTCGTGGGCCCCTATACCTCCTGGGCACCAGTCTGCTGCCTCTGTCGCTAGAATACAAGTTACAGTTGTGCATTTTGCTTTTGCTAAATCAAAAAACTAAATTCCACAAATGTCAAAATGTCAAAAATGTCGCATTGATTTTAATGCATGTGGAGTGAGAAAAAGAAATTGTTGGATGTAAAAAAATTGTCGCCTTTTTCACCCATCACTATAAATAACTGTTTCACCCATCAATAAATAAATGTTTACATTAGGTGGATTCATTAGAAAGTTTCATCTATACTCTGTAAAGGTTACTTGATATTTTTTTCTTCAATTATAATAAAAGCCGTGGAACGCGGAGAAGATCCAAAACACAGATGAACCCAGCTTTGGCATCAAATGACTCATATAGTGTAATATTGCACACTATGGCCGACAATCTCCTAGCATTAATTTCAATGAAGATGGCGCAATAAACATCTATTTAAACAGTGGGACATGATGAACCATCTAAGCAAAATGTCTAAAGGTCTAGATCAGGAGTCCCCAACTGCTGGGCTTTTTGCATGTGTTTTTTTTTTTTCAAGCTCACGAGTTAAGCAAAAATGAGCAAACAAACAAACATTGCTGAAGTGGTTCTTTGAAAGGAGGAAATATCCACTGATGACACAGCAGGAGACTCCAACACAATAAGAGAGCTGCATTTAAAAGAAAGTACTATGGGTCTTACTTACAATATGGTTTCATTGCAACAGGTTATTCACATTCTCCATGCCAGTTCTGTATAATATGTGGTAAGCGGCTATCTAATGAAGCCATGAAACCTAAATTATATATGCACTGTGACTAGTTTCTGTTTTATTATACGAACCCCCACCCCTAGTCCTTCAAAAAATGGTCTAGCCTGAAACCGGTCCCTGGGGCAGAAAAGGTTGGGGACTGCTGGTCTAGATAATGTCTGAGAAGAATTCAAAAATTCAGAGCAGTGCTTTGAATGAATTTGTTTTGGTATTCCAAATTGTGGCAATCTTTTATTCTCACATTCATGTTTTATCTTATAATTGGAGTTGAACTAACTCAGCATTAATTATCAATATTTTAGTAAACACAGATAACAAAGAAGAGAGGGCAGAGCTACGCACCAGCTTAGGGCAGAGATTCTGTTTTTGCTCACTAGGGAGGTCCCTAATAAACTTAAATCCTCCGAGACCACCATCTGGAACTCCTTCAATCACTCTTTGCTTATCACCACTTTTTATCTTTCAAAAGAAATCAATGGAAATCTGTTGCTTTTCTTTTCTCACACATAATTCCCATTTCCCAAATGTAATTTAATTTTCCCAGATCAGTTTTTTATTTTTAACTTTAACCTTATGTGCCTACTGTACCTATCCCTATGAGGGTGTTTGTTTTCAGCCAAGGCTTTTTATCCTAAAGTGTTTTCTACTGTTTTGCTACATTTTTTTTACATACTGTATCCCAAAGAAACATTCATTTATGCTAGATAAAATATATGAATGATTACAAAAGAAGTTCTTTATATAACTTGGGATTTCAAGCTGGTTTTTCATAAGTACTTCAACATTCAGAGCACAATATTTGCACATTTGTCTTAAATAATCAGGAAGAAGTAGTCCCTGCCAGGGAAAGGTTTAAAGGCATCACATAATCTCATATTCTGCAAAGTCTTTTATGTTTATGAACTTCACTAAATGCGTTGGTTTTCTGAGTGGTGGTAAGGCCTTTACATTGAATACATCAGCAGGGGTTTCACTTAAAGATGTTTTTGCGGTAAACATTTTGTGCTTTAAGCAGAGCAAACAGCATATAGGATGATGTTCTTCAACATGTGAATTCTATTAAAAATGCCTGTAGGGATTAGACTAAATAAAGAAAACACATTCTTTGCAAAGTCTCTCGTCATTTTCCTTCAAACTTCTGCTGGAGATTTCAAATTGCAGTAAAATGTTACATGAACTGACACAATAAACCATAATGGATCACAGGAATTGTTGGGAGATTTATTCTATTTTTTATTTCCCCCCTCCCCTGCGCACTCACTTTTATGCCCTGGAGGGGGTCGAGGGGGGGTCCACAACGCCGGTGGAGGGGTCCATGGGGCTTACAGGAGCGGAATTTTTGTGGTGCATTTTGCAACATTTTGGGGGCGCTGTCGTCTGAAACAAGTTTCTCAACTATTGGCAAAGCGCCCCTGCCCCATGTCACCACAATTCAGTTATAATTTAAATGTTGAAGCTGATTACTAAAATACAACTAACCATTATTTTTACCCATAGCAGCCCATTAAAATTTATTTTTGATCTGTCAACTACAGTTTAAAAATGAAAGCTAAAGTCTAATTGGTTGCAATATGTAAATAGACTAGGGCAATTTAGTACCTATCTAGTAAATCAGCCCGTTTGTCTACGATTGCTCCTGTCCTTTGGATGTTCCTCTGCTAACTGTCATACCTTAAATATCTTAGAACAATTACGTGTATGGACTTAAAGCGAATGAAATTTGGTATCTCTGGTGCAAAATGATTAAAGCTGACCTGATGGCTAAATATAGTCCAGTAATCAGATTGTCCAGTACACAGACTATATGCAATTTTTAGTTAAACAGAGACCAATACAGAGATACCCAATAATAAGAAAATAATAAGAATCATATTTAACTAAGACTTTATTCCTTACCAACCACTTAATTATCTTTGGCTCTTTAGGTCAGCAACAGTGGTGAAACTGCATGATGGCGGCCCAGTTGCACAGCCCACTCTATGCCCCCACCGAGAACATGTGTGTGTGTGTACCTGTAAATATTCTTTGCACATGCTGTGTCTGATGGGCCTTGGGTTAGTGAAGTCACATGCCATGACCCCCCAGTAGTTACACCCGTGGCAACAATAAATAGTTGGATATCTAAATGCCATATGAGACCTACTACTATGCATAGGGCTTATAAGGTCTTTATTAAGGCATACCACTCATGCGCCCTTGGGTTTGTGGATATTGGTGAACTGAAATAAAATAATGACAAAGAAGAATTAATTTCCGTATATCCGTATGGCATATCGGCAAATGATGCCTATGCTTGAAAGTACTAGAGATATTGAAAATGACAGCAAGGGAAATAAACAGTTCTGGCAGTTTGGATAGTTTCTTGTCCTTAGTGCCTTTGTGTGAGATCACATTCCATAAATTCACTAGGCATGCCAAGGAAATAACATCAAGATGGCAACATAAAATGTCATAACTTAACAGAAAGTCAATCTGATTATTACATTGTTGAAATTTACTTTCCCACTGTACTTCAAACATTTTCACACTTTCTAGCCCAGAAACTTTCCCCTCGCCTAACAAAGCAGCAGATTTCCCTCCTTCCTCCCCAGGACTGAAATAAACACCGGCCAGCACACTCCACCACTTCTCCTCATAAACAAACACAGTAAAGCAACAGTTCAGTGTAAAAATTAGATAAATAGATAGGATGTGCATAATAAAATATGTTTCTAATATTGTTGGCTAGTCAAAAATATAATGTATAAAGGCCGTGTGACCGGATGTCTAACATAATAGCCAGAACACTTCTTCCTGCTTTTCAGCTCTCTAACTCTGAGTAACTGTTCAGTAAGTTTGCAATTGATCCGCAGCATTCAGCTCAGATTCAAAAGCAACAGTTATGACCCACGTGCCTCCTCAAGTCACTGATTGGTTAATGCTTGGTAACCAATCAGTGGAAACCAAGGGCGCTGAAAAGCAGGAATTAGTATTCTGGTTATTATGTTAGACATCAAATCACTCCAGCCTTCATACATTACATTTTTGGCTAACTAACTGTATTGAATTTTTTTTTTTATTTTGCACATCCTATTTACCCAGTTTTTTTTTTATTTTTTATATTGAACAATTCCTTTAAGTGTTTCAGCCTACAATCAAATATCCACAGCCACTCTTGCTATGAGGCAAGGTGAGAGCAGCTACCTTCCAGGGGCAGCAAAAAGCCGCATCTCAGCGTTAGTGATGAGCCCCCCCCGGCCCTCCATCAAGTAGATGGGGGAGCAGCATCAGGGCTGCTGTCTCAGGTGGTGGCAGCCCCAGCAACGGCACTGCCGATATCCATAATGTTAAGATAATTGTAGAGGTGCAATACACATCCAGTATCTGCATAGTTATTATCAACTATCTCCAGCCAGTATGACTATAACTCTGCATGGAATCAAATGCATTCTATTAGCTCATGCTAGCTCATGTTGTGTTATTTCTGATTAACAGACATTTTGAACTTGAATCACTTTTTGCCATAAATGTATTATGCACTATAATTTACAGGTCATTTATTAACTGCTCCTATTAAATAAAACGTCATAGAAGGCGCTATAATGAGAAAATATGGGGGCTCTGAAATACTGTATGAGCATGCTCTCCATTGCTGCATCTGTCTTTGGTGACATTTTCTCTGGGGAAATATACGGAAGTACTGATTTTCAGACAAGGTATTAGATACAATAGACTGCTGACAGAAGTACCAGAGCTTGCTTAAATAAGGAAATACAAGGGATAGCCCTAAGGCTTTTCTTAATACCAAAGAATTGCAATGCTATCTTTCAAGTATTCAAAAAGGGAAAGGCCAGGTGGTAGTTTAGTCCCATCTGCCATCCAGTTTTGTTTCTATATTTATAGCTGCACATAAGGAAACACCCATTTAGCACTTTAAGAAGTGGTTACAATTAAGACAATAATTCCCCTACTTTGTAAAATTATTTGAATTGTTTAAAACCCAGCAGAGAAAAGAAAACAATCTAGGCTTTGTCTATACATCTGCAGAAAAGTCTTGTGCCTTCAGCTGTCAAAATAAGCATTTGGATCAATCAGTATATGCATTTTTGCTTAAGTCTCTGTTATCATTTCCCGCATGTTGACTTAAAGGATCCTGCAGCCCCCTCCTGAACTCAGTGTTTATCATTTGCTTGACACATACAATTCTGCTCTTTACATTGCACTGTTCTACTGTACAATAACATCGGTACAATAGCGTGAAATAGTGAGAATGGTATTATTTTACACTTGTGACATCTCTTTTGTATTGAAATATGAAATGTCGAAAGTTATAGTATAGATGCCCACCCACCCAGTAGCTCAGTCTTGTTACTGTACTTAAGCTCCATGAATCCTCTAACAGCCTGCAGATAGGGTATCAGTTATGTATTAGAAAAAATATGTAAATCTACTAATCCGTAAGTCAATAATATACTGTAGCTAACTATATACATAACTAATATGTATGATGCCCTTTCTGCAAGGAAGGCCAATATTAGAGGGCAGGCTTTGCTAAGATATATGTTGAACAAAATGTTACAATGTCACTTTTGCCATTTGTAAAATAATGATTTTTGAGATATTCAGTACATTTGCACTGCCTTTTTGACAATGGCATATTTATAGTCAATGGGAAATTGTAAAAAAAAAAAAAAAAAGCAGCATAAAGTTTGCCTGGGTACAGGAATTAAGAGCAATCCAACAAGATTTGCCTTTAAATAGGTGACTAGTGCATGCTACCTAACTTGTGGATAAGTTGAGATAGGTGCCTAGTTCTTTAGCATGCTTGCACTTTTCATTATATAATTAAAGTTTGCACCACTTCTATAAAAGTAAAACACCCGATCAGATGCAATGGGATGAATTTTGTTGCATGGAACTGAAGCCGAATGCATTTCAGAGTTATGCAGCTGTGAAATAGTAAAGAGAGTTGGCAGAAGTAGGTACAGAAGTTCAGTTAGCTGCTGGTGACTATAATAGAGGAGCTGATGTAGAAGGGCAAAGCTGTATGACTATTTAAATTCTTATCAACTGGTGGAAGGAAACAAGCATTAATGTGAGATCCTTTTAGTACATCTGAGTGCTGATGGATGAAATAGAGGCACAGAGCTGTAGGACCAAGTTGGCTTTTGTAGTAGCAGGAGGCTGATAGATAAGGGTTCATCACTGGGACTGATTTGGTTAACTCTGCTAAAATGGAGCTAAACTTGGAACCAACACAAATAAAAAGGGAGACAAATAAAAGGGGCATTTATAAAGTCAGCAGAGTTAACCCCTACCAGTTTAATAATAATAGAATAAGGCTGTTAATTTTTGGAAAAAGGCAATCAGTTACTTTCTGATATGCAGCCTGATGTAATGGCAGGTATATGTAAGTGGCTAATAAAAGTCCAATCTTTCAGAACTCTAGTCTCCGTGACTGAAAAAGCAAAGTAATTCATCTTTAAATATATATACTTAATGCAGTTTCTATAAAATATATTTATTAGCATAATCTAGCAAAAATATTCAAAGTGCTTCATTTCCACCCAACTGCTATCACAGAGTTTAAATTACACATA
The DNA here is from genome assembly GCF_017654675.1 of Xenopus laevis. Lineage (NCBI taxonomy): Eukaryota > Metazoa > Chordata > Amphibia > Anura > Pipidae > Xenopus > Xenopus laevis. The sequence goes on along the minus strand of NC_054374.1, from coordinate 116,875,458 downwards.
CAGTGCTATTCAAAATACTGTTTAAGTAGAGGTGTATGGTTTATATCAAGGCATAGCCTTTCAAAGAACACAATCTCAGAAGCATAAAGTTAGGTAGGTGACAATAGATGGAACAAATTGGAGCCATTTACAAAGACCCCAGACAGAAATGCAAGAGCACTGAGTGTAAATGTATCCTGCTTACTGCTCATTCAGGAAGCACTTCTGTATGGGGTCTGGCTGTGATTGCTGGTAGTAATTAAAGAGCAGCCAGTAACTATGATACTGCCTGTGACTGGTGGTGATGCTGTATGTCAGCACTGTAGCATCATGGAATGGGAAGGGGTGTATAGCCATGTTTTTATGAGCAGTGGTATAAAAACCTTAAACTGTTATACCTTAATGTGTTTATTCTTCTAAGCTGACTATGTTGTTTACCTATTTTCTGTTGTAGTGTTGTTGATCTATTTTGTCAGTGTAGTAAGAAGTGGGTCAGTATAGTAAGAAGGTGGCAGACTTTCAGTTAGGATACCATTTATTGGAGCAGTAGTTTCACCTTCATTTCAGTATGGTGCGCTACAGATAAAAGTGACAAATAATATGGCATCTTCTGTGACTAGAAAGTAATAAAGGTTGCTTTAAACTGGAAACTACTGCATTATGCACATTTTTATGTCACATGCTTGATTAATTATTTTATACATACAGTACATGTGAAGCATGATTACTATTCTGGTGAGTCCCAAGTGGGCATTGTATACAGTATATTATAGTAGCGCCATCACTTCTGCATAGTTACATTCTCTCTTCTTTTTCACTAAAAGAGATCCACACTCCAGATTTAATACAATATTAGAATGGTGACTTCAAAATATTTTTTCAAATATTATTACTTTTTAAATTGTTTCATTAGCCCTCATTTAACATAAAGCAAGTCCATACATATTTCTTGTTCTTATTATTTTATTTTTGTGGGTTGGGAATAAGAGGACAGACATGCCGAGACAGTGGCATAGTTGTCTGTAAATATAACAACAAGGTATATCTAAAGTCTAATCTGTGTTTTACTGCTACATACTCTTTCAGGTCTCATTCAGAATTTAAAAAGCATTTGGAAGCTATTGCACTTTATGATAAGGATCAGGGCACATGCTGAGATTCGGGGAGATTAGTCGCCGGGCGACAAATCTCCTCTTCTTGGGGGCGACTATTCACCCCGAACTGCCTCCCGCCGGCTAGAACATAAATCATTGACGGGATGGCACTCAGAACGCTTAATTTTCCGAAGTCGACCAAAGTTGCTTCACAAGGAAACTTTGAGCGACTTCTGAAAATGAAGTGCTCCGAGTGCCATCCCGTCAACGATTTACTTTCTAGCCGGCGGGAGGCAGTTCGGTGAGATTAGTTGCCTGAAGAAGAGGAGATTTGTCGCCGGGTGACTAATTTTTCCTGAATCACAGCGTGTGCCCTGACCCTTAGGGGTGCAGCCTCAATGCTGAAAGGGCTGGACTCATTGATTTCTACTGCCTTTGCAGCACAAATATGTTATCATCAAGTATCATAGCAGAACGTTTTTTCTTCTGTATAGTGTCTCGTTAACCACGTACCCGCCATAGATTTTAAAATCTACATCTCTGTCTATCAAACACTGGTCTTCCTTATCTTCGAATAGATGAAAAGTGAAAATCGTAAATTAGGTAACCAATAACAAACCAATTTTTGTTAGATGGAGAGAACTAACCAGATTGGTTCCTACTTGGGTTATGCTGGGAAAATGCCACACAGTGAGAGACGGATGTCTAGTTTTCTATGAAGACTAGTCAGTCTATTTACTATGGAGAATTTATCCCACCAACTATGAAAACCAAGGCACATTTTCACAAGAAAAAAATTATTTAAAATATGTAATTGTTACAAAGAGATTTTCTAAAATATAAACAGCATTTATTGCAACGTTTTTGTAATAATTTTTCATATACATTGTCATAAATGAATATTTCATAGGCTTTTTTTGGGGGGTGTCATATTCATACTGGCATTAAAGAACCAGACGCGGAGACATACATAGATATTCCAAATGTTTAGCAAACACATGATTGCTAGGCAAATAGTAACTGGCATGATTAGCTTTGAAGTTGTTTAATGTTTGTTTGTCACTTGATTTTTATATCCATGTTTCCCATTATTTGAACTAACTGTTTCTGCTACAAGCTGGTACTGCATTAATTTTCTGCTTCATCTTTATACATGCCAAACAATTTCTGGTTAATAATACGTTTTAATATAAATACCATAAGCTAGTAGCCTGCAGTTTTACTGTAGTAGAGTACAAATTGCAAATAATGGGCTACAGAAAAAGTTATCTACTGGTTTATCATGTGAAAACTCACTCAATTCGAGGAGAAAACACATTTTCTCCTAATTCAGTTCAGTTTTTTCCCCCATGGACTTCAATAGAGTTGTAACTTGATAAACAGTGAGATAAGTTTTTCTGAATTAAATTGCATCGCAAATTGAATTTTGTCCACAAATTTTCACATGATAAAACTTTTTCTCGCTGAATTGAATCTGGCGCAATATGTGTAAAATTACACACATTTAAAAGCTGTTGTTACTTGTACTTGTCTCTACATTTCCCCCACTATATTTGCTCCTTTTGCCCCTAAATGCAAGTTGCTTCCAATTTTTGAATAAAGTATAAAGAGCAAGGTATATGGACAGAAGGGAGTCTTAGTAGTAGCACCTGGCATGGGGAGACACACACACACACACACAAGCGACTTGCACTTACAGGCTAATGTTTTTAGCTGCAACTAATATACAAAGTTGCACTTGTGAATTATCAATTATGGTGCATGGTATTTAGTGGGTGTCAGCTATTCTGTTGCAATATTGTATTTTGTAAAAAAAAATAGGAATTTGTGTACAATTTTGTACTTTGCACATTTGTCTTGCATTTAACCCTTATGTATTCCTGAAGTGCTTTTGTTGCTTTGGGGTTAAAACCTACTTTTAAGGTATTAGGCAAGATATATATGTAAATAGCACATTCCAAATACTAGTGAATCTGTAATTATACTATAGTTTTGAGATAAAAGTTGTAATACTCGTGATATGCAACATTGAATTGATTATTAATAAAGCAGCAACCCCATTTTCCAGGAATCATAGAGCATATCTTTTACTACAACCATATACTGAGAAATCCCACATATAGACACTAATTTACTAAACTCCAAATGCCAAAAATCCGAAAAAATTTAGTTTTTTTAGTACAAAATCTGAATTTTTAGTGGGAAAAAAACAAAACACATTTTTTTTGGAATTTATCATACCCCGAGGATGGAAAAAGTCCAAATCCGAAAATCCAGCATCTCAGACCTGCCGAGGCTGCATATAAGTCAATGGGAGAAGTTCCAAAGATTTGTTGATCCACGAAGGGTTTTGCGCAATAATCCGAAGATTTCAGTGTTTTTGGGCAAAAATCTTTCCCCCTGGGAAAGTGTATTAATAAATCAGGCGAAAAAACCTGTGCGGATTTGGTCTGAGTTTTTTTCAGAAAATATTGAGATAAATTCGGACTTTGATAAATAACCCCCATAGTATCAGTACTGTATATTGACAAGTAAACAAAAAAATCAAGAACTGTAATTCCATCAAGGCACATGTCTGGACCTTACAAAGGGGTCTGGCTTGAGGTAAGAGCTTTTATTCTGATTATTACCATATGGACTCAAATGTTTATCTTTTCTGATCATCGTTAAAGATGTGCTATTGCGTAAGCTTTTCTTCCTCTGAACTGTTTTTGAAATGGGCAATTAAATGAATTAATACATCTGTTGGCCTGGTGCAATCCAAAGGTCACATGGAAAGCTAAATGCCTATCCTTTTTGTTAAGGATTTGCTGGGGTTCAGTACACTAATGCTGTTTAAAAAAAATTCATAACCACTAAGCAACATTGCAACAGTGCATCAGCAGCTGGCTTTGAAAAGTGCATTAACAAAGTAAATGTTTGACTGGTTGCCAAGGGCTCTTTACCTTGTGAAATGTAATACTCCTTTTATAGATAAGCCTCACCAGTGCTAAGTTAACATTGTCTCATAGGTATGGGCAATTTATCAGTTTTACTTGATTTGCTCTTAGTTACAATAGATACATAAACTCATTATTTCTGCATGGTATTTAAGCAGGAATGTATGTTTTTTTGTGTTTCTACAGTGTTCTTGCGATGTTAGTACAGTATTCATATACGATTGTAAAGTATACTCAGTATTTTGCTTATGTGTCTGTTCAGAGCAGACAACTGGATCCACTGGATGTTTAATGTCATTACAAGGCCAATGATTTATTATGCAAACATACTGTACCTCTTTTATATGTTTCTTTAATTGTTTAGTCAGTAGATTAAATGGAATTCTTTCACACCTTACTCTCCCATCCCATTTCTATATTTAAAAAAAAAAATGTTACCTTATACGTGTTGATTGGAATATTGATGATGATATGGAGAACATCTCCCAATGCCAAACTTGCAATGAGCATGTAGGGACCATTCCTCATGCAGGTGTTCTTGTAGATTATCCTTAGCAGTGCTGTGTTACCAGTGATGCCCACTATAAATATCAGGCAAGATACCACACTGGTTATGTATCTGAATGTGTCTTTGATCCCTGTTGGCCTGTCACACATCGGAAACCTGTTTTTTCCATTTATAAAACTTTTGTTAGCTTGTATGTTTAGGATTGAAGCATTAGCATTCATGGTCTTGAGGAAAGAGGAGTTCATAGTAGCAGTCATGCTTCCCAGGAACGATAGCCTGCCATTAGAGGATGACTTTGGGAATGACCCATTCTCTTCTCCAAATGCAACAATAGTAAAACATAGAAGAGCAGTCAGGGTTATACAATATTTTGTATTCTGCATTATGACTTGATTTCAGCAATATTTGCAGTAGGTCTGTGTATTCACCCAGGACCTGAATAAATAAGCAAAATTTTAATTAACCTTTCCTGAAAAAAATTAGAACATCTTATAGTCCCCCCATATGCACAAGCACATGTATGTTTTTGGCTAAATAAAATTCAGTGCCCTAGCTCAAAATTTTTAGTACATAATAATACAGCAATAATATCAGGATAATACATACTATTTGCCTACACCATATTATAGCATATAGACATATAGAAAGATGAAATAAATGTCACTTGACAGTTTTTGAATGAGAACTAAATAAATCAAATAAATAAAAATATTATACATAAAAACATCTGGAATGAAAACATTGCATGTCAAAGCAGGCACACACACACACACATAGCAGAACAGATTACACAAAACCTTTGCACAAAGCACCATTTACCTTATTTAAGAATTAGCAGAGAATTCCAAACTAATAAAGCACTAAAGGTTCTCAGCTTGTGAGTTTCTCAGGCAAGTTGTTATCATGCAGAGAGGCCAGGGAAATCTTTCAGGGGATATCAGTAATGAGCTGTTCAGACCTTGCTCCTGGTATGTGTGTGTCTTTGAAACCCTCTAGATTAGTCAAATACTTTTACTTCAATGACTGATAGACTCCGCCTGCTCCCTCCTTTGGGATAACAACCTTTAGCCCCTTTTTCCTTTTAGGTTGCCTGGAGTACATTATGTGTACAAATTAGCATGATAATCACTCAAATAAATAAATGTAAAAAAAAGCAATACATTTCTTGTCTTTTGGCATTATGCAAGAATATTAACTGGGTCCTGGTTTCTGCTCAGGTAATTAGTGGCTTGGACAGACACTTCATTAAGTTCACTATTTTCTTCACTGGATTAAAGTATTTAACGAAGAAAGTTTCAGCACGACTCTACAGCAATACCAAACCAGTTTATTTTTGCATTGCAGCTCAGTTTTCTGTAGAAATGTGATGTATATGTGGGAATCCTTCAGCAGCAGCAGCAGCAGCCTGTTTGTGCAAGCTAAATATGCACATGGGATATCTAAAGGCAGGCACACCAGGGGAACCTCATTTTTCTGTTTTCTAACAACCCTTAATCCCACTCTCTGCAAACTTTGTGCTCGTAAGCAGGAGATTTTCAGGACTCTGTTTTCCCATTTTACTGCACTGTGGAATTCAGGGTTATTTATACTTGTTCCCATTCTATGCAGGGTATGTGGTATTTGTGTCTTGTTCACATCGGATTGTAAATGCTGCTCTCTGGTAGTAGAGTGACTTAAAAACAGACTTCATTAATCTGGAGTATGCTCTTATTTCAAGGTGGTTACACTATTAAAGTTTATGAAACTCTCTGTGTAGGGTTGTGATGCATTATGCCTTCTAAAGGAATAAAGAAGGCAACACAGTGGATCACTTGGTAGAACTTCTGCCTTGCAGTGCTGGGTTGTATGAACTTCATGAGTAGGGTAAAACTCAGTTTTATTCCTGGCTGTTCTCTCCATACACTCGGCTCCTCCCCCTTCAGGTCCCCTTCCTGTATCCATAACTTTTCTCATTACCCCACCAAGTGCTAAACTGCTAATTCATATTAAAAAACATTTATATCTTACAGGAATGGATTCCAGGTAGTGATGGGCGAATTTTGGGCGTTTCGCTTTGCCGAAAAATTCACAAATTTCCCACGAAATTTGTGAAAAAATTTGCAAAACGGCACCGGCATCCATTTGTTTCAATCCGGCGAATTTTTGCGCCGGTTTCGCGAATGTGTTTGTCCGGTGGTGAATCGCTGGAATTTGGCACTATATGCAGGCAGTTTGTATGTTCTGCCTCTAGGGTTGCCACCTGTCTAGTTTTGAACTACAGGTATGGGATCCCTTATCCAGAAAACTCCAAATTATTATAAGGCCATCTCCCATAGGGGGAAATTTACTAAAGGGTGAAGTGGCTAAAGCTGGCGAAAATTCACCAGCGTGATGTCATTTTGGCACTTCGCCGATTTACTAACGGTAGCTGGCATAATTTCACTGGTGTAATTTCCCCAAGGAGACAGACTCTGGCGCAACTTCACACTCTTACGCCAGGCGAATTTTCGGTCTGGCAAAAGAGCGTTACTACGCAAATTTTTGATTTTACTGACCATTACCTCTATCGCCAGACTTGACTTCGCCACCTCAGACCAGACGAAGGGGCAAATTCACTAACCGCCGAAAATTCGCCAGCGCTGGCTTTGCGCACATCGCAACACTTCGACAGGCGTAAATTCACCTGGACAATGCTAAATCACGAAGATCCGAAGCTGCGCACAGGGTACTGAATGCTGGCGAAATTACGCTCAGCAGTTCAAAGTTACACTAGCGTTGGCTAATTAGCATATGGCGTGCAGTTTAAGTACAATGGCAGTATATGCTGCAGCAAATACATTACACTACACAATGCCAGGGAACCTTGATAAAATGTTATAAGTTGTTATAATGCCCTACACATGTGCCCACAGTATAGTTTATGTGCGATATGTTAGCTTCGTGAATTAGCGTTGTCCAGGCGAATTTTCGCCTGGCAAAGTATTGCGATGTGCACGAAGCCAGCGCTGGCGAATTTTCGCCGGTTAGTGAATTTGCCCCATAGACTCTATTTTAATCAAATAACTCAAAAAATTTATATAAACATGATTTCCTTTTCATTTATAATTATAAAATAGTACCTTGTCTTGATCTAAGACATACGTTATCCTTATTGGAGGCAAAGCAATCCTATTGGTTTAAGGCATGGATATCCAAATGACAGAAAGATCCCTTATCTGGAAAAACACAGGTTCTGAGCATTCTGAATAACAGGTCCCATACCTGTACATACCTGGTCAGATTGGTTTAAATTGGCATGTCCAGATTTCAGATGTCTCAATCCAGGACAAAACTTGCCTTTTTGGCCAATCACGGGCTGCCGATACATACCACTGCCTAACATCATCAACACGCTCCTAAACATTCCAACATGCTCCTAAATATTTTTGCTCTATTCCCAACATCACCTACTCTGCCCCCATTTGTGCAGTCTGTCAATCAAAAGTGGGACCCTATCTTCCTGTGTCTGCTTGGATTTCTCAGGTACATCAGCTACAAAATAGCAGCTCAAGGGAAAAAATATGAAAGGGTAACATTTACTGATAAGTGAACGCTACTGTGTGTGTGAATGTAATTAGGGATGTAGCGAACCGCCGATAATGTGTTCGCGAACGCCGTTCGCGAACACCGGCAAAAATTGCGAACAGTTCGCGAACAGTTCGCGAACTTCGAACATCCGAAAATCGTTCGATTCGAACGATCGAAGGATTTTAATCGTTCGATCGAACGATTTTCGTTCGAATCGAACGAAAATCGTTCGATTTTAGCGATCGAATGGTCGAATGGTCGAACGATTTTGACGCGAACGCCTATTGGCGAACGTCGCGCGACGTTCGCGAACTTGCGGCGGACGCGAACAGCCGATGTTCGCGCGAACAAGTTCGCAGGCGAACAGTCCGCGACATCCCTAAATGTAATAGCGCCTTAGTTTGTTCGCTGCATTGGTTTTTCCACCAATTGACTCCAAATAGGTTCTAGGAGGTCCCCCGTAGGCTAAACCAGCAATTCGGCAGGTTTTAGATGGTGAATGGTCGAAGTCTAATTTTTAAAGAGACAGTACATGATACATTTCCATATTCAAATTTTTTTCAAATTCAAGTCGAATTTGGATTATTCCCTAGTTGAAGTACACAAAAAAATTTTTTAATTCGAATTTTCACTTCGACCTTTGATAAATCTGCCCCATAATCTTTGTAAAGCACTGTGTAAATGTGTAAGCTTTGTGAATAAGAGAAAATAAATTCAAAACTGGCCACAAAAATTAAGTAAAATATAGGGTATATACTTTCACTATATCAGCAATCAGGGACTGTCTCCTTATATGTTTATAACATAATGTTTTATATTGTATGAAGGAGACAGTTTGTGGATGTGTACCCTGGGAAGTAAGAAGGTGAAATGGTTTGAGTAACGAATCACATTAGTAGTACTCCACATTTGCTTTTCAACAAGTGAGTGGGATGCCCCACATATTCAGCCAATTCTTTCCTATAGGATGCAAAAAAACACTAGGGGGCACATTTACTTAGTTCGAGTGAAGGAGTAGAACTAAATAAACTAAGTTCGAATTTCGAATGATTTTTTTGGCTACTTCCACCATCGAATTGGCTACTTTGACCTTCGACTACGACTTCGACTTCGACTCGAACGATTCGAACTAAAAATCGTTTGACTATTCGACCATTCGATAGTCGAAGTACTGTCTCTTTAAGAAAAACTTCGACCCCCTACTTCGCCATCTAAAACCTACCGAACCTCAATGTTAGCCTATGGGGAAGGTCCCCATAGGCTTTGTAAGCTTTTTTTGGTCGAAGAAAAATCGTTCGACCGATGGATTAAAAATCGATCAAACGAATTGCGCTAAATCCTTCGACTTCAACATTCGAAGTCGAAGGATTTAACTTCGGCAGTCGAATATCGAGGGTTAATTAACCCTCGATATTCGACCCTAGGTAAATGTGCCCCTAGGTGGTGCTCTAGATACTAGTAACTACAAAGAGTATCTCAGCAGTAGCTATGAATAGTCTCATGTACATATATACTCACAACACACACGTAAGGTCTCCATAATAAAACCTGCTAGTCACTTTGAGGCTCTATATTAGTAGGACAGACACATCCTTTGATTTAGGTCAAAGTAAATTGTGAATTTATGGGCCACGGTTATAGCTGGACCCAAAACAATTGTACCCCTGCATTTTTCTGATTATTGTCCTATAAACACCCCGACACACACTCATTAAGATACAGTATGTTATGGCAGTAAGGTTGCAGGTTATATTGAACCTGTCATTCTGGCTTAGTTTATGCACAACTGGATGTTATACTCTTTGCAATAATTACTTTCTTGGCAAATGTATGAGATTCTTAGTTAAAATAAACTATTAAAGAGACATCATCATAAAACTTCTCTCTTTCAACTCTTTTGGCACCATAAATATATGTCCTTGGCATAAAAAAAGACCATAGGTTCAAATTGTCCAGTCAACTGTTGGTTTTATATGGCAATGCAGGATGGAGTTATTTATCTCATTTATTTTTTTTACACAGAATTGTGTGGTTTTATGCTACATAACAGATCTAGCAAGTATTTCACACATAAAAAGGATGTTCATAATAAATGCATTCTTTTTGTTTCTGCTAGAATCTGGCATATATGGAGGGCTTAGACAGATGGACTGGAGTCTTTAAAGTGCAAAGGTGATCTGTTCATTAATTGGGAGAAGAGGTATTAAGACTCATTTATGAATGTAGAGCTATCATGGACCGTCATGGGATTTGGTCTTTTGTCTCTGTAGGGCAGTACCTGTAACATTAGATTTCACTTAAAGGAAAACTATACCCCCAAAATGAACACTTAAGCAAAAGAAAGTTCATATCATATTAAGTGGCATATTAAAGAATCTTACCAAACTGGAATATATATTTAAGTAAATATTGCCCTTTTACATCTCTTGCCTTGAGCCACCATTTTGTGATGGTCTGTGTGCTGTCTCAGAGATCACCTGACCAGAAATACTGCAGCTCTAACTGTAACAGGAAGAAGTGTGGAAGCAAAAGACACAACTCTGTCTGTTAATTGGCTCATGTGACCTAACATGTATGGTTTGTTGGTATGTTTGTGAGTACAGTGAATCCTACGATCCCAGGGGGCGGCCCTTATTTTTTAAAATGGCAATTTTCTATTTATGATTACCCAATGGCACATACTACTAGAAAAGTATATTATTATGAAAATAGTTGAAGCAGGATTTTACATATGAGCTGTTTTATGCAATATCTTTTTATAGAGACCTACATTGTTTGGGGGGTATAGTTTTCCTTTAAGCTACTTGCTTCATCAGTGTAGAAAAAGTACCTATAAATCTTTTTCAATATATGTACTGTATTTACTGTTCAGCATTTTCCTATTATATATGAATACTTTCCAACATCGCCTGAAAAACAGCCTCCAGCTTCATTGAGAAGTTACCATAGTATTTTCTGCTGTGGTTAAACTGTAAAACCCAGAACTCTTCAAGTATTATTTGCCAAAGTATGTTTGAAGTAATAGTCCATCTATAGCTGAAGGGTCACACACTGCGGATACCTGCGAGTGTCCAGACATCCAATACACATTTGTTTTGCTTCTATGCCATGTAGCTCTATAAATATAAATCCACTAGCGTTTATTGTTGTTTTTGTTCTGTGTGACTGGAGCTCACAGGAATGTGCCATGAGAGACAAGGTACTGAGCAGCCCTTGTTTGTGCTTACGAAAACGTTTTCTTTTTATAGACCTGTACATGGAGTACAATCCCAGAGCAGCACAAATGCAAGTAAAGCAATAAAAACACAAGGAAAGTAGTTTCTACATATCTGAACACTTATGAATAAACAAGCTCGGCAATCTTATTCGTTTGTGAACTTGTCCCTCAAGGAGCTGTGGGAGGTCATGATGCACCATACAGAGGTTTTTGGGGATGTCTGTGCAGCGATGTCAGGGGTCTGACAAGTTGCCTTGATAATGTACCCATATGGATCCAATTACGCTCTTGCTATTTGCACATGGATTTCCATCTTGGTCATGCCTTGTTACCCTGATGATAATATGATACAGTAGTATGGAAAGCTGCCAAGGAAATGAGAGGAGCATAGGAGGGCAGACGTCTCCCACAACTCATGTACATTGTAAATGTGAAGATTCATGTTCTGCATCAGCAATTTGCCATTTGCCCTCAATATGTGCATATATAAAAGAACCGGTGTATTATTTATAAGTTTATTATTTGATTCCTAAATGCCTGTTTATAAGTTTAATAGTATAATGTATGGCTCGGGGGCTTTTTCTTATTATATGCCTATTATTATCGACTAGGAGAAAGCAGTGGTTGTCAGGGTCTGCTGGTAGTTGCTGCAAAGTAACATGTCATGGTGTTTCCAACTATGGCCATGTGTCTGGGTATAAGACCCAGTTTGTAATGCAATAGTGGACTGCAGAGAGAATGCATATAGAACACATGCATTGTACACCACTATTGCTCAAATCCCCCGGCTTCCTATGTTGAGAAATGCTACCAGTGGGCCCCAGTTGATTGAATTAGGGGTCTGAAATCTCTGTGTGATGCTTCTGTCAAAAGTCAAAAATTAAAAGTTTGCTAATCCTGGTTGACCCTGGACAAATGCCCCTTTTGCTGCCCATTGGCTCCCCTGTTGGTTCCCCATAAGTTCCATTTCTACAACAATCTTTCTCAAGTGTGTATGTCAACAACAGTGTTTATATTTTATAGTAAATAATGTATCCCCTGTTACTACACATAAATATACTCCTTGTATATATCTCCTTGATAGTTGTATTACCTGTATATGTTCACAGAACACCTCAATTACTGTATTGCAATCCTGATTTAGGGATACATAGGATGTGACTATAACACTGGGATCTGTATATTCACAACTGTTGCTCATACAGGATAATATGTTTGTGTTGCAATCTTCTGATTTTACTGTGAAGTGCTAGTCTGGAATGTCAGGGAGGATATGAAGGAGAGAACATCCCCTGGGGCACAGATGCAGATCGCTGAGTGTCTTTTCAGTGCCCAAACAAAACGAGCTCAGTCTGTTTCATTCCTTTCCTGTACTCAGCGCCGATCCTGTGGCAATTGCCTGAGGCGGCTCCAGTAATGCCGCCCCCCCAGCCCGATTACATTTCTGGGTGGGTAGGCAGCAACGCTAGTGCGGAGAGCGCAATTGCGGTCTCTCGCCCTAGTAAAGCCGAATTTCCGATTTAAAAAACAGAAATTCGGATCTTAAAGGCACCAGGAGCAGCTTTTTGCTGCCCCTGGAAACCTAGCTGGCGTTGCCGCCTGAGGCGAGAGCCTCAGCTCGTCTCATTAGCGGATCGCCCCTGCCTGTACTCCCTTTTTAAAAGTTTATTGAATAGATTTTTATTTGCAGACAGTGCTATGGCAATTATTTGCAAGCTATTTATCAATCATGAGATGTTAGTAACTGATAATTAAATTAGCATTGAATTATTATTACAACTGCAATGCAGTTGCACTTTGCATAAGAGAGACTTCTGCTCCCAAATTTTTGCTCATATGCACATATCCATTCAAGTGGAAAGTACTGATATATAAGCAAAACTGAGCATGAATTGATAAATGAGCTTGTACAGACAGGGGCAGATTTATCAAGGGTCGAATTTCGAAGTGCTAAAACTTCGGAATTCGACCATCGGATTGAAAAATTCGATAGTCTAAGTTTTTTTTGTTTAAATTTTCGATCGATTTAATCGATCAAACGAACGATTTTCAAAAGAAAAAACTTTGACTTCTAAAAACTTAGCCAAATATTGGCTATAGGTTGTAGGAGGTCCCCTTAGGCTAACATAGCAATTCGGCAGGTTTAAGGTGGCGAAGTGTCGAATTCAAATATGTTTTTTAAAGAGACAGTACTTCGATTTTCGAATGGTCGAACATTCAAAGTATTTTCAATTCGAATCAAAGTCGAATTTGGCCTATCCGATGGTAGAAGTACCCAAAAATTACTTTGAAATTCGAAGTTTATAAATTCGTAAATTCACTTTGAATTCACTTTGACCCTTAGTAAATGTGTCCCTTCAAGTGCTCCGAACAATTTACATCAGAGCCAGTGCATGCATTCAGCATTTTTTAATATAGGTGCAAGTGAACACATTGGGAATTACGGCAAAATCGGAAATGGTAGTTTCAAGGAAGGAACCAACTAAATGCGTCCATGTTATATATCTATATCTTTGCTATATCTTTGGGACCATTGTTCTTCTCATGCCTGCCATGGCCAGTCCTCTCAATACTTATTGCCATATACTAAGTTTGAATTTTTCAGTTTTCATAGGCTGTGTTATTTTGCTTAGTAAGTATAAAAAACCCCATAAATGTCTTATAAACACTCCCACAAATGCAGAACTATCAACATTAGACTGCAGTTGGCTATTAGCCCAGGAATCTAAATCATTCAAGTGTATATATAAATAATAAAGTTAGTGATTCATTTTTATACACATTTAAGTGTAAATAGTTCCTCAGTATCATAAACAGCTGTAATGCAGCCACTTAGATGTTATATTTGCCTAGCCCTTCAAACTCACTGAAATATTGGAAGGCTGAGTGTTACCAGTCCATATCCCCACAATAAATCATGACTGTGATGAAGTCTCATAACCATGTGCTTTTCTATATTCAAAAAAATAATTTTTTTTCATATACACATGAAAAGCATATGCGATATTGAGTGAAAATAGTCAGTGAAGTAAAGCAATGCGGGGAATATGAACAAAATGATCACCTTCTCTTTTGTACTTGTTTGTATGGCCTATAGTATTTTCTGGTAAGGGTGTATAACTAGATATGCTTCCCCACCTGTTAAAAGCTATGCTATATCACTTAAGTTCTAGTGTTATTGGCAAAGATCTTATAAACCATATGCTATTAAAATAAAGCTGCAGTACCTTAAAAATAATAATTTTTTTTAAAGCTAAAATGCCAGAAAATTGTGTGTGCCCATTACAACTGACGCTCATGAGCCCATTTTCTTCAGTTTGCCTTAAACCCACACCCTCCAGTCCAGGTTATTTTTCCATTAGTTACTGCAGACTTTGAATCTCAAAGTGCTGACTTATCTACTAATGTACCAACTGTGTGCTGATGCATAGTTTTATTTGCTGCAAAAACATTCTATGGGGCTGAGTGAAAATTCAAATAATTACCACTATTGAAGGTTTTTTGTGCTAAAACTCATGAATTTGATTTTGAGTTTTCAAAACTCCATTCTTTTAAATTTATTAAGTGCAAAAAAACTTAAATGTAAAAAAAAAAATGTAAGTCCCGTTGAAGTCAATGCAAAATGTTCTAGGCAACATTTAAATGATTTATTTTCAATTCAAGTTTTTATTTAAATTTTTTTTATTTTTTTGAGAGTGGGTAGACATTGAAAATAATGAGTAGAATGCAAATTCACTGCATTTGAGTTTTTGTAAGTGTTTATTCAATTGAGTTATTTATATTCAAGTTATTTTTATATTTGGCACACATTCAAGCATGGAAAGTTTTCATGGATGTTCAAATTTTCACAAAATTTGAATTTTGATAAACAAGCCTCCCCATGTGGTGACAGTTTTCTAATTACTGAGATTTTTAGGATATTGGATGTCACCAAAAGAGTGACAGGGGATGATTGCTGTTATACAGGTCAAGTGACTTGTAGTATCCAATCATTGGGGAGCATTGTGCCATATTAAACATTTACAAAGGGTAATTCTTACCCCTCTGCCTCCCTGAGATGGGTTTTGTGCTGCTGCCATCCCTTCTCCCCACACTTACTTTTCTAGTGAAGGAGGGGGTTCAAGGGGGGGGGGTCATCATTGCTGGTACAGACAGCACCATTGAGCTCTCTGTATTAGAATAGACACATTTCTGGTTGGATAGCCAGAAATTCAGATCTTAAATTTACCAGAAGCAGCATTTTTTCCACCCCTGTTAACTTGTGGGATGCTTCTGCCTGATGCGAGTTCCTCAACCAGCCTCATTGGTGCATTACCCATAAATGAAAGCCTTTGACAAAGCAATGGCATTAAATAATGAAATGGTCACAATTTGTAAATTGGAAAACGTCAATAAAACTTAAATAAATACAGCATATTCAAAATAATGAATTGGATCTCATAGTGAAAATATCGGTTTAGCTTCATTTGGAGGACTGCACAAAGCACATCTCTGCCTTAGGTTAAATGATGTCTTAATTTGAGGTGCATTAAAATAGTCATACATATTGTAGGCCGACCCTTAAGGGTATCAAATCAATTAACATATGATCTAAACAGACAAATACCACATGACTGACTAAACACAGAGATAGTGAAATCCTGCGTCTTTCATGGAAGTCTGCAATAACTAACATTTTTTTTATGTTACAACAAGGGTTACATTCTGTTATTTACAGATTATAGTCATATTTTCAATAATATTTCCCTAAATAATGAAATATGTACATATTTCTTTTTGCTTTTTTTTTTTTTTTTTGCTTTTTGTGTTGATTGATTCCGTTGCTATTGCTGTCAGAATCGTTTGTCTTAAAGATGAGAACAATAATGTGAAACTGTTATAATCTTGCAGTACAGTTAATGGATAAGAATATTGCATTTCTGTATACGTTTGTTTACATGAATTGATACTCAATGACGTCGGTTTCCTTGCAAAAGTTGACTGACTTCATAGGCACTAAAAGTGAATTCTATTTAATATAAATATTAACATTCTGGGACAGGATGAGAAAATGTATACCATAGACATTTCCAAGATATTTTGCGGAATGTGCATTAGGATTACATGGATTTTTCATTAGTATTCTGTGTAACAGATGATTCATTTAATTTGGATATTTTATAAATATCACACTTTGTGCACAGGAAATATGAGAAATACTTTAATTTACATTGCATGCTTTTATTGACAACTTGGGGAATATTCACTAACGGGCGAATTTTCACCAGCATCAGCATCGCACCACTTCGCCAGGCGCAAATGCGCTACCAATACGCTAATTCACTAAAATGCAAAGTTTTGTCCTGGGCGTCAAACGCTGATGACTTTTCTCTAGTGTTACTTTGGCTGTGGGAGCATTTCATAGCAAAGATACCACTGATCTACATACTTGAGTTTTAGCTCATAAATTTCTAAACTAGCTATGCTTGCAGATTTGTATAATACTTTGGTTATATGGACCATCCTTTGTTCTGAATTGCTAGGGATCCATATGAGCCTATGAGTTACAGGGTTGTGACATCAATTGTTTAGAGGTGATTTAAGGTGCCCAAAATAAATAAATTTTTCAGAAGATTAAAGAAACTGTCTTATCACTTATGTCATATAAAGGAACCATTTCACATAACAAGCACAGGTCAACATCAGCTGCTCCCATATGCATGTCCCTTCACTGGCTCCCAATCTCTTCTAGAATCAAATTCAAATTACTTACACTCACATTCAAGGCCCTTAATAATGAACCCCTCCCTATATTTCATCTCTAATCTCCAAATACACTCCTTCACGAAACCTACGCTCTGCTTCTGATCTTCGCCTCACTTCTCCTCTGATCACTTCTGCCCATTCTCGTCTACAAGACTTCTCTCGGGCTTCTGCTTTTCTCTGGAACTCTCTGCCACAAGCTGTCAGACTTTCTCCTTCCTTCCAAACTTTCAAGCGCTCCTTAAAGACCCATCTGTTTAAAGAGGCTTATTCGATGTACCTTAATTAATCATTGCTGTATCAAAAATGACAAAGTGTTTATATAATCCTAATGTCTCAATTGTACCCTAACCTTTTAGTTTGTAAACTCTAATCTCTAGGTCCTTCTAACCCTATTGTACTCTGTAATCCTTGTTTTTATCCACCATTTATTCCCTGTTTGCTATAACTGCAGTAAAGCACTGCGTATCTTGACAGCGCTATATAAATAAATGATGATGATGATGATGAATGATGATACTAGTGCATAGATGGTGTTTGGATATGGTAAGGTTCACCCTTTATGAAACTTTCCCTTGGGGACATGGCCTCTGGGTGCCTCTACAAATCCACACTACTAATAATGCTGCGTGAATATTGTTTAAAATGAGAGGGACTCCTTTATTCTTTATTAAGATTTATACTAAATACTATAAGGATCTTTTACCATACCTTAGGGCATAAGTGTTAGAGCACGGGCACTTTGCACGCTTGGTGGTACTTTGTAAATGCACCCCATAAATGTTCTAAAGTGTTGAAATGGTATTATAGTATGTGCTGGTATTAAGCAATAATTAGCAACACAATTGTGCTTATGGCTGGCTTTTTGTCCCATAAGGTGCAAATAAACTCTTCGGGAAAATTTATCATAGATCAACTTGATGATTTCAGTTTTATTTCCCCATTTGTCAAAATACATTTTACTGAATTGAAACGTTTATAAATGCCGATATGCATGCTTGATCACCTGACCGAACATTTTTTATTAGTGGTACACACACCCTTAAATTGTTGCACAAGAAGAAGCCATATTTTCTGAAACGATCATTATAAGGTGGAACTGCAAAATTCAAGTTATGAAAAGTAGTTTTAATGTTAAAGTTAAAGTTAATGGATATAATTTCAGTTTCAGTTTTCAGTTTAAATGTAATCTATTGTAGTGCCTTTATATAGTGAGTGGTCATATTTGTAACAAGTTTGTGGCCCTTGCTTAACTGTACTTAACAAAGTTAGCCTATGAGAGGTAGATATGTCATGTATTCTGTAGGAGAATATCGCATACCACTGCTGCTCAGGAAGAGTTTTTGATGGCCTTATAAATGCGTTCTTACACTTAGCTGCTTAATAAGGAGGCAGTTTACAAACTGGATGTGTAAATGATAGACAGCTCTATTCTTTCCCACACAGGAAATAGAGGTCACTGGGGTGAAGTAAAAGTGTGTGTAATTTGTCTGCTCTTGTGCACATGAAAACAGTACCCTTACAGGGAATAAGTATATGTGTGTGTTTGCTAGACTTTGCATCATTCCTACTCTATATCAGCATATCATTCCTTGACAAGCTACATGTTATGATGCAGATACTGGAGTTTTATTGATGCACCATTAGCAAAGTTGACATTAACAGATCTGAATATGTGCATGTGTACTAGTAACCCACAAATCGAAACTATACCAGATCCTGTGAAAATTGAACTGAAAGCTCTGTTTGTGTTTTATTTACATACATTTTCTTCTACATGATCTGTAGCTTCAGTTAAGGCTGTCCCTACACAAATAATATAAATATCTTTATTTGACCATGTAACCAAACCAGCAGATCTTAACACAGTCTGGCCATAAAAGTAGTGTGGAAAATCAGAATGATCCAAATGTTCAGACCTCAGGCTAATGATCAAATCACAAACAGTATTGTTGTCTGTGGACTTCATACATGGCTTAATTCTGTCCTAAACCCACAGACATTTCCTCCAGACTTTCAGTTGATATCTAAAAAGCGCTGACCAAATAGCAATCTGCAAGTTGATTATTTCAGTTAAATACACATGGTTGTTTATTCAGAACCAATATCTTTCTATGGACACTGTAGGTGTAAATGTGGCCATACACGGAGAGATCTGCTCATTTGGCGATGTCACCAAACGAGCGGATCTCTCTCCGATATGCCCTTGAGGTCGGCAATATCGGGTCGATCTGATCGTGGGCTCTAGGGCCTAACGATCGGATTCTTACGAATGGTAATGGTGGTCGGATCGCGGGACCACATCAAAGAACAGATGCGAGTGCGATCTGATGGGATTTTTTGTCCCATCCGATCGAGATCTGGCCGACATTCGGGGGGCCCCATACACGGGCCAATAAGCTGCTGCTTGGTCTGTCGGCAGCTTTTATCGGCCCGTGTATGGCCACCTTAAGGTTGTAAAGAAGATCACATTTTATTTTGAGATTGCCTGACAATTATATTCCAGTGGAACATTACTCAGATACAAATCAAATGGCCCAAAAGCAGGTTAAATTCTATATGAATAAACTGAAAAAAAAAACCAAATATGACATTTTTAATATAGGTATAAATATATAACTATGATCTCTACATAGTCTGTGTTTTATGGAGTAACTAAAAATTTCTGTAAACTGTCTGTTTATAATTTAATTGGGCAATCATACATGTTATCAGCTATTGAAACATTATGTCCAGTATGGCCATCATCTTCTCTTCTAGATTCATTTTAACAAGCTCATCTCATGTTCTCAAGGTCAGTTCTTGCCCTGGCTTTGAACATCACCCAGAATGAAATGTGACTGCTTAGTGTATCTAAACAAGTCTGCAACAGTGTGTGCTTAGTGCTTATACTGCTGGCTTGTAAACTTTTAAACTTGTAAAATTTTAGGATTCTGTATTGCGTTAGCTAGAGGAATGCCTGGAAATGGAAAAGGGTTAATTATCCACTGATCCATTGCATGAACACAGCAGTATGATATTGTTTCAATGTAAAAAGTAGAGTGAACCCATTGGTGGGCATCCAGATGATAATGGGTAACATACACGTGGGGGAATGTAATAAAAGTCACAAAGAAAAACAATTTGCACAAATAAGAATATCAATTTCACAATGTAAAATTCTTGCTTAAACTGTTATTGCATTGCAAATTCTAATTGCGCATTGCCCACGTTTAAGAAGTGCTTGAAGGTGTTGTAATCTTCTGGAGCAAACAACTTTTTCAGTAAGACATTTTATTACATTCACTGAACACTGGCGCAAACGACAACATTCGCAAATCTTCTTCCGCTGTCGGGGAAGGTCGCTATGAAGTTTCCTGGTTCGCAAAAGCTAAAAAATAAAATCTATTCACGAAAAGGCATAACTTTTCACATTGCAAAATTTTCTGTTACCAACTTTTATTACATTCCCCCATTGGGGTTTAATTTAAAATATTTTACAAGGTAATGAAAGCATATTAACCAGGAAAAAAATTATTATATTCTATTTTAATCCCCTCCTATTTTCACATAAAGTAGTAAGAGTAGTACAGAATCAGCATGCTATAGACTGGACTAATGCATTTTTGCAAAATGGTTCTTCTATAATCCTGAGGATATTGTTTAAAGTAGAAAAAGGAGTCCAGGTTCAACTTGTCACTGTTGATTTTCAGGCTCTTTAAATGTGTATTACTGACTATACATCATTATAATTGTTGATAAATGCAGCATTTTGAAGTTCTTCCACTGAGACCCTCATTATGAAAAGTCATGATGTAAGATCAAGATGTACCATTACTTAACAAGAAAAAAGAGACTATTTGTAAATATACTTATTTTTCAATGTCTGGTCTTGATCTTCTGTTTCAGGACAAAGAAGCCCTTTAAAGAGAAACTGATTCCTATATGGTCAATATCCTTGTTGTCTCCTACAGCCCTTCTGTTAAACGCTGAACATCTTTCCATACAGTCTATGTATGTTGCAAGATGTATTTACATTCTCCAATTCTTTGCAAAAAATGTAATTTCACGGTGGCACGATATTCACAGCATTTTTAGTGTCTCTTGGAAAATATCAGCAGTGGGACAGATTCACTAAAGTGGCCGACGCTAGCAACAATTTTCCAGAAATCCAATCCACAGGGACATCGCCAATGCAGGCGTAGAGGACAATTTGCTAGGGAACAAGACCGTCGCTAGAATTCATTTACACCCTATTGCCAGGTGACTTTTCGCTCTATTTTACTCCACAAATTCAATAAGATGCGAATTTTACTGAACGTTACCTCTTTTGCCAGAGTTTACTTTGTCACCTCAGACCAGGAGAACTGATAAAACAAAGCTCAATCTTATGTCAGTGACATCATATTCTGTATGCTGGAAATGCATTAAAGTTGGAAAAAATGCTGGCGACTTCTTTTTTTGAAGAGGGATTGCCTTCACAGATTTATGTGTGACCAATTTTTTTAACTAATTTGAGGGGCAGGCCACATTTGATTAAGGGCAGGCTCATGTCTAGGGCATTAGAGGATCTTTTCTGTAATCATTATGGCTCACTGGACATGTTTGAAAAAGTGCACCAACATTACTAATAAAGATGTCCATATGGCTTTTAGGTACCCCCCTATTCAAATTAACCTAAGCGTAAGAGTGCTAGCGAAGTTTCACTAGGCAGAAATTAACAATAGCGAAAATATTTTGTGAAATGCTCGCCCAGCCAAAGTAACAATATCGAAAAAAATAGCCAGCATTTGGCTGCTGAAACGCAACTTCGCATTTTTGGTAACAAATTTTCTCCTGGCAAAGTTCACCTGAGTATGGCGAAAATGAGTCCTTTAGTGAATTTGCCCCAATGTGTCTGAAAGATACTTTTGTATATGCTAGTTTAGTTTTTACATGTGGTTTGTTGTTTGCACAAGGGGAATAGTTTAATTTTCTTTTTGGAATTTTTGTCGTCATTGGAAGCAGAACATATACACATCCTATGGCGTTTGGAGATAATCCAAAGGGCTGAAAGTTTATACATTATGTCAAATGGAAATAAAAGAACAATTTAGCCACAGCAAATACATAGAAAATATCTAAAGCACCTCAATTGTCAAGCATCTTTGTCCTGATTTGAATTCCCATAAGGGTCCCTCAGGTCATGTATTGATGTAACTGTGGGTTTGAGCTTGTTCTGACACATGCAGATAGTGCTTAAAAGGACGAGGGCGACATGCTGTTGCCATGTGGGGTAACTAGCATGCAATAAAATTCGTTTTTATTTAATTACAGAGTGTGCTTTCCTCTTTTTTTGATTTTCATGCATGATTCTTTTGGAAACTACAGATGGGTAGTGTCCTGGAGGCATAGCACCTCGCTTATGTTTATTTTGGTTAGTTTTTGATTTTCTATTGGGGAGTGTGCGCCTTCTGCCTCTATGTTTAGTGCTTAAAAGGATGCTGAGGCTTGAGTTTCCTTGAAAAGAGTTATGTGCCTGTTGGTTAAGCCTGCTAATTTTGGAACGATTCCTCTGTTACAGATACGATTTGTCATTTTGACATCTGGTTCCTAATTTTTGGGCCATCTTCTGATCTTGTTTATTGCTGCCAGCCCTGACCTTAGCCTGTCCTCTGGCTTTGATTGTTAACTTTGCTGATTTGGTACTTTCTTCATGGGAGTTGTGTTCACTCTTGCACACTACTGCCCAGCCACTCGTCCACTGAGATCAACTCTACATTGAACCTCAGATGCTGTATCTCTTGTGGGAGATCAACTCTACATTGAACCTCAGATGCTGTATCTCTTGTGGGAGGCATGAGAAAGGCTAAACCTCAGCTGTATTGACTCAAGACTCACGATATAAATTCATAAGTTGTGTATAATGCATATAATGGGGATGTGAATTTTAATTTCCTATCAGGCATTTGTCAGATTATTCAAAAATATATAAAGAACATTTATTATACTTGGGTGCCACATGTGAGCAGACGCATCTAAGCTTGGCTCTGTCTCCTGGTCTACATTATCCTGATAATATCAGCTGCATTTCTCAGCTAAATGGAATCCTGGGAACCTCTACCTCAGAGAACACTGATGGGACAAAATAAGGCACAGAAATGTGCATCTGAGGCAGAAGCTCAACTTGACAAGTTTTCCCAGGAAGCCCACTCAAGCCAAGATGGCGCTGAGGAATCTATCTCGAAAGCTACTAACCAGACCAACTCCCCAAAAGAGTGTTTTAACACAATGGGTGATTCACTTCCACCTGAGTCTACTCTATTGGATCTTTTGACTAAGATCAGGTCCTCCAAAGACTCCTGTGCAACCGTGATCAAGGTAAATTTTTCCATTATCAAATCAGACCTTCAAAATCTATGGGAAAGAACTGACACTGGAGCGCAGGGTAAGTTTGGCAAAAAGTTGTGTGTAACTCCTTAATTGACTGCATCCAACAATCAAATAACTTCCTGTGCAACCAAGTCCAACAACCTTGAGAACAGGTTATATTGCAAGAACTTCTGAAGGTAACTCTACAGAAAAGTTTGTCAAATCTGGCTTCTGGAAACATTTGGAAGGGATGCCTTTTCATCTATTTTTCCTGTTGAGAGACCGCATAGTATCCCTGCGAGAGCTCCTATATATGGAGCTGCTCCAAGATCCCTTATCACAAGGTTACTTAATGTCCATGATAGAGATACAGTGCTCTCTTGCCCATGAGAAAAAAGCTCTCACTTATTTAACATCTAAATAAGAATGCAAACGCCACCTGTTTAACCTTGGTCTCCAATATCCAATGGTCGGATATGCTATACAGTCTGTGTTGCTTTTCTAACCTAACCACTTCCACTATAGTTGGGTCAGTACAGATCTGAGATCTGTTCAAAGTGACCAGGAGGGAGCCGAAGAATGTTAGGGAGCCGAAGAATGTTACTTAAACCTACTTTTTATGTTTAGGTTCATGTCCCCTATAGGCCTAGTGCTAACCAGCAACCTGAGATTTCAGTTGACATATCATGGTTGGTTAAGAGTAAAAATCTCCCAGGAGTTGGGAATCTGTGCAGATGGGGTGGGTTTGCCAGTTTTTACAGTTAAATTAATTTGGTTAATTGGTTTTCTTACTGATGTCAAGGTATGTGCACACTTACACACTTGGTAACCTTAACTACTACTACTTTTCAGTGCCATGGTTCTTTATATGTTTATAAACTGACCCATTCATAAAGCTTCTCACTTGAAATGTGCACTTTCTGAATGATAGCATAAAGAGCAGACTGGTCCTAGACTTCCTAAAAAAAATATGGAGCTAATGTGTTAAATGCTTCAAGAAACACCTTCAAGGCAGCAAATCCCTAGAAGTCCATGGGTTTGCTGGTATTACCATGCAGAATATTCAGATTACACCTCTGGAGTTCTTAATTAGTTCTTAATTCTTATTAACCGTAACACCCCCTTCAGACTGGTATCTGTTAAATCGGACCCAAAGAGATGATTTTTATTTACACACAGCTAGATTCAGGTGCAAGAAGTAATATTTGCCAGTATCTATATACTAGGGATGCACCAAATCCAGGATTCGGCCGAATCCTATTCACATCCAAGTCGTTGCAGCGCACTCCAAAGTCAAAAGGATCGCTCAAATAGGTTGTTGGTTAAAAATTCATCCTTTATTGGTTTACATCAGTTTAAAAGAAGAAATGCTAACACATGGTCACATTCGGCCGAATCCTTCTGCCTGGCGAACCGAATTAGAATCCTAATTTGCATATGTAAATTATGGGCAGGGAGGGAAATCACATAACTTTTTGTCACAAAACAAGGAAGTAAAAAATGTTTTCTCCTCCCACCCCTAATTTGCATATGCAAATTCGGATTTGGTTTGGTATTAGGCCGAATCTTTCAAGAAGGATTCGGGGTTTGGCCGAATCCAAAATAGTGCATCCCTACTATATACTTCCCCCATACCAAGATACATACCTGCCTGATACAGCTGATTACATTTGTATCACACTACCCACATGCAGCTGTAATAGCTATGGGTGACTTATGGATACAACCCTTGATAGACTTTGCAGAGATAAATACACTATTTAAGATACTGCCATTAAATGGTGTTGGCAGACTCTGGCAGTATAACCGAGGTCTGGAGACACTTACACCCCAAAGAACATCAATTTCCATGCTTCTCCTATTACATATAGTGTTATGTCTAGATTTTGAATTTGTCAACCAACAAGCACTCCCTACACAAAGATAAGGGCTGCCGAATACCACTGGATATACAATTTGCCATTGATGAGTCAAGCAATAAATCTTATTGCTTTCTCAACCCTGCTTGGTTACATATCTTAGACAATTACCAGTCACTTGAAGATGCAATGCAGGAATTCCTGTCCCTCAACAAACATACAGTTGATCACCTGATATTTTGGGATGCCCTAAAGGCTTATATAAGAGACCTTTCACTGCTAAGAATTCAGATTCCTAATCTGATGATCAGTTGGTTTTAGATCCAAACTTCGACCACTGTGGTCTAATGCTTTTTTGTAAAGTTATTTACAAGTTATAATTGACTTTACATTACTCTCTACAAAGATGACTACACTGTTATAAAATTAAAATAAAAAAGTTTTCAAAAAATTCTCCATTTAAAGTAAAACCTTTTCAGGCTCAAAAACAAACTTTTCTAAATGACAGAGCCCTTTAAATTCCCTAGTTATGAGGAATGATAGATATGACTGAAAATGATTAAGCATTCCACAAATTTCAGAAATACTTAACTGGAAAAACATTTAAGTACCCAAAGTGATCAAAATAAAGTGTTAACCACATGGCCTTCCAGATTTCCAAATGCAGGACTAAAGTGATCTGAAAACCAGAATGAACTGGCCATTAATTAAAAAAAAGAGGATTTGTCTCCATTTGACGTGGAGACAAATAAATCTGCAATTGTATGGTCTATTAACGGTAGAAAGATTTTTTTAAATAAGGAATAAAAAATATTTGCTTTGGACTAAAATTGTCAACAAAATAAATATGTTCTGGCAAAGATTTAGACTTTTTTCCTTTTTATCCATGTTCACCTTTTTTTCTGCGATAGTATAAATCTGTTACCACTAAAAGATCTTAAAGCGTTTTGGCCCTCTGTATTTATCTGCTGCAAAAGCAAAATAGACAGCATTTTTAAACATCCTGTTAATCTTAGATAAAGCATGTGCTTAACATGTGCACTTTATTTTTATAAACCTGTATATCATGATAGACAGTGCTCCTTTTACTAAATTTAGGTTTGAATTCTGATTTAAAATTAATGTTCCCATACAGTTCTATAGTAACCATTATTTTAATGATGTTTTTATGCAGATATTTTATTTTGCAAATTATGGATTATAGTTAGAGTAAATTGTAGAATAAGACTTCCATTTCAAACACTTCATTGGTATTTTGGAGTCCAAGATGACCCAGGACAGATATCTGAAATACTTAATTCTGCTGGCCATAGTAGTTTAATGATTTAAAAGCACAGTACACTGATCAGTGATGGGTTTGGAAAACAATATATGTTGTACGTCTATAGCCTAAGCAAACATCCTAACAATATGCAGTCACATCTTCCACTAGATCAAAAACCAATTCAACAAGCGAAACACAGCCTTGAGCATGGTCTTAAAACCAAAAGTGATCTTGGGCAAGGGGAAGTGGGAGAGAGAGGATTTTAAAGGGTTAGGGGACCAATCAGGAATGTATATTTATGATGGACAGGGTAGAGTACCAATAAGCTACAAAATTCTTATTTGTTTACAAACAATGCATGCAATGCACATGCTTGTGATGTCATATCACACTGCATGACATCACATTGAACTGTGTGAAAAAGCATATAACAAATATAGGGAAACTATTCCTACTAAACCAGGGCACTAATTCCACATAGGAAAGTGACCCTCCCATAAGACTTTACCAACTAATATGTAGAGCACAATGAATAGGTTTTACATGTAGTGAGCAAATTATTGGTCACTCTAGATATTTGAGGCCAAATTATATTAAAATGATAATATTATACAAAGTAGTCTATGGAGCCCTTGAGTAGACTGCGAGTCACTGGCGACACTAGTCATTCAGAGTCTATTGATGTCCTTGATTTAACATTTTATATACAAGATGGTGAAATAATGTGAGCTAAATTTTTGTTGGACAATTTTCTTTCAAATAAAAATCAGCTTTCCAATATGCTTATTCTGGCAAGGTATATGCAAATTAGTGCAAGGAAGCGGTAAATAGAAGCATATGTTGCATATATGGAAAAAAATGTTTTTCATTTCCTTGTTTGTGTGATGAAAAGTCATGTGATTTTAAAAAATTTAGTACATCCAGGCACTTGAATTCGGCCGAATCGGAATCTTACTAAAAATATAACATCACAAACTGGATCGGATGCATCCTTAGTTAATATTTCACAAAAAATCATGTAGATGGCTAAAGTTAATATATCACAGTTACAATAGATATAAACTGTGTGTTTTCTAAAAGAATACTGGCGATGCATTGCTTAGAGTTTAGACCTTTAATACGTAAGGCTTGTCTACTCTGCCAGCATGAGAAACAGACCCTATTTTAGCACACAATGTACTATTTCTAAAAAAAAGATAATTTTTAAAATTATAATTTCTGGGTTTAAAGGGTTTTTAAAGTTCACAATGCTGAGGAACAAAGAAAAGATATCAATGAACCGAGTTTCCACAGGATCTCAATCAGAGAACCTTTTTTTTTTTTTTTTTTTTTTTAAAAAAAAGGAAATAAATGAGATTTGGCAAGTTTGTATAATACCGCTACACGTGAGTGGGGAAAGACCCATTGAAAATCTGAAGCCAAGGGAGTTGGACACAAAAGACCAAATTTAATACAGACCATTTAAAAAAAATCCATGTTAAGCTTATAAGAAAGAATACGTAATTGCTTTAATTTCTGAGGATCTTAAAGGGGGAATTTACTTTAATTATGTGATATAGACCATGTGATTCTGAGACAATTTGGGCATGCTCTTTTGGTTTTTGGAATTATTTTCTATTATAGTCTTCCGCTCTCAGTATGAAATATCATATGGCTGCCATGGTCACTAACACAAAGCACATTAGATCTGAGGCTGTTCTTTTTAATTGTTCGTATTTTTCAATTCATGCTGCCTAGTTACTAGATTTAATGACCTTAGAAACCAGATGGCAGTTCAATTTTAAAGATAAAAACTACAGAACAAAAAATGTGTATAACTGAAACACTGTGGGGCAGATTTATACATCATAGGGGCAAATTCACTAAATCGCGAAGCTGCTAACGCTGGCGCAAATTCGCCATTGTGACGTCATTTCGTTACTTCGCCTATTAACTAACGGGCAATGGCGTAAATTCGCTAGAGAAGTTGACCTACTCTAGCGCTACTTCACACCCTTACGCCAGGCGAAGTTGCGCTATGGCGAATGGGACGTAACTAACTTCTGCATTTTACTGAACGTTACCGCCAGACTTGTCTTCACCACCTCAGACCAGGCGAAGTGCAATAGAGTAGATAGGGCTTGCTGCAAAAAAAGTTGAAATTTTTTCTAAGTCCCAAAAACGCTGGCGTCTTTTCCTTTTTTAAGGGTGATAGGCTGAAAAATATCGTACATTTTTTTGGGGGTACCCTCTTTCCCCCCTACATTTCCTAACATATGGCACATAAACTATACAGTGGGCACATGTATAGGGCAAAATAACAACTCTATTTTATTTTATGAAGCTTTCCCAGCTGTCTAGTGTAATGTATTTGCTGCTACATATACACCCATTGTACTTTAACTTGGCGCCGTATGCAAATTAGGCATCGCTAGCGTAACTATGCTTTCCTTGACGTATTAACGGTAGTGCAACTTCGCTACCTTTCGCCTCCGAGCGCGCCCTGGCGAAACTTCGCCTGGCGAAGTGCGGCGAAGCCTGCGCTAGCGCAACTGCGCAGGTTAGTGAATTTGTCCCTTTGTGTTTTGTTGAAATTTGGACACACTTTTTCCCCACAATATGTGGGTCACATTTTATTTTTCTAGAACCCATATTTTAAAAACTAAAAAAGCTCACCAACTGAAATCCGTTGAGATTGTAATTTTATGACAAAATCACAATATTGGGGGAAAAAAATGCAATGGTTGTTATTTGCTGCCTAAAACCTGATGAGATTTGTATTTTTTAAAAAACAGATTAGCATCGCACAGGTACGTTTTGTACACCATACACCATTGATTGGAAGTAAGGGGTCCTATAAGACAATGTCAAAACAATATTGTTATACTGTTGTTTTCCGGTTGAGAAAAGAAATAAAAACATCTTACGTTAGACATGATATACAGTAGGTGACAGAATACCTGAAAAAACTTTTTTTTGGTGTTGATAGGAATCACCATGTCCAAAATGATTCAATTGTGTGATTACTATTACAACATCAAACTTTTTGAATTCAAAGATCCTATCAGTGGCTTTTACCTATAACAGCCTATTACCTATTACACAAAAAGAAGAAGAAAGATTGCCAGCGCATGGCATTTAAAAACAATTATCACTAAAAAAAGTGAAGTGTTAGTACCACACTTTGGCCAAAATATGTAAACTCATGAGCCACGTCAAGGCTCCTCATTGTACGTACACTATCCATTAGCATTCTAAGTTTGTAGTGCATGTAAAATCAAGTCCACCGGCAAACAGTGTG